>NC_059183.1:14673483-14923483 GCF_020631705.1 Daphnia magna
GTAATAACCATCCAAGTGAACGAGACTGGCTAGTGCATTGTACAGAACTGTGTTCGGATGACGGACGATGAGTTGGTTTTCTTCCTTTAACAACGCCACAGCTCGGTCAACATAGCCGGGCAGAGAATTTTCCATCCCGGGAGTTTTTATTGTAAAATAGCCGAGTAGATCGACAAACTGGGAGGCTTTTCGGCCGTAAAGTTGAAGTCCTGACCATAAGGACCACATCAGAGCAACGAGATCTTGTTGCTGGACCACGGAAGAATGTCGACAGAAGGAATGGATCAGGGCGTGGGCATGCCAGCGGACAGCACTCACGTTGCAATCCAGGAGGAAGCGGAAAATGAGACGGCTAATCAGACGACGCTCTACTGTTCGATGTAACTGCTGGACAAAGACGCCACAAACGCAACCTTCAACGCCCGTACAGGAACTATCCAAGTCCCACGGCTCTGCCGTGAGATCACATTCCGACGATTTCTTGGCTATCGGTTGATTAGTGTTGGTGGCTGATGTTACCGCGGCACTAACGGATGATGAAGACGCGGTCTTCAATGGACAAAAGGCAAAGCGTAGTAGCTGGAGCAGTGTGCAGCACAGGCCTTCGTCAATGAAACAGACCAGCTGGACTAGGAATGACAATGTATCTCCATTTTGTTGACAATAGAGCTGCCAGTTGGCCGTGCGCGTCGCAGCCACATCGAGGCACACCTTCAAGTGTTCCATGACAATCACGAGATCATCATATGGCAATACCAATCCATCGTGATTGCCTTCTAGGATTGCATCGAATCCGTGTTCCAACGCTAGTTTTTTGACGTCTTTGAAATGCGTTTCGATCGTCAACAGATCTCGACACTGACGGTATTTTTCCTTGGAGCCGCAGTGAAACAGCAACAGTTTACGCACGTGGCGTTTGACCGATGACGGGGTAGGTGCTGCAACGTATTGACAAAGGCATTCCACCCAGCGTTGATCCAGCTGGACGGCACTGTTTACTTTTTTGACAAGGTATGGTAGACGTAAAGCCATTTCGGTTAGCAATTGGGAAAACCCTACAGACCGCACAAAATTGCGTTACATTAAATAATTAAGTAAATACAAGTAATTATTGGTACCTTCAAAGATGTATCCCGTATTGCGATGTGTCAACGTTCTGGAGAAGAAAGGTGAGAGATCGAAAGCTGTGGGAGCTACGGGGTTTTTGAGAAGGCCAGCAACAACGGGCGATTCATCTCCACCGGTAGCTTTCCAATGCAGTAGAATAGCTTGCAGGAGCACAAGGCAACGTTCCATGAGCCCAGCATCCAAGAGAACTTTTGCAGCCACCGAAGCGACAGTTGACAGAGACGTAGAAGTACCTCGCCGTTGTGAATGGCTGGCTTTGCTGCTTCCGCTGCTGGATTTATGATGGTGGGTCGACAAAAGAAATCCAAAAAATTTCATTATCAAGAGTTGCACTTCGTGCTGCGGTGTACGCTGCCCAGCTACTTCAATGGCTGCATCTCTTTCTAGGTCTAGTTCGCAAACAGCCTTAGCCAATGTCCGATGCAGTTCGCTCCTTTCCGTTGGGTCAGACGGCCGCAACTCAGACACCAAGATAAGCAAAACTTGGAGGAAATGAATGGACTTAACACCCCCCTTTTTCTTCAATTCCGGAAGGTCGTCAGTGATTCTTTTCAGTAGAGCCAATCGTAATTGACGGAAGCACTCCGCAGACATGCTGGACATTTCCCGCACTTCCTCATCATTCGTTTCCGGAGCAGATGTGGCACCAGTGGCTCCTTCCAGACTCATGGCAATGGCCAGCTGCATAATATCATCTTCATCACTGTGCATGGCTTGGTGTCCAGGCTGAGCTGTGGAGGGTATTGATTTGCCAGTGCAGCCCGTTTTCATGGTCCGCTGGAGAGCAGCTTTAGCAGCGTGACTGACGCTTGCGTCATCACAAAGTAGCAGACTAATATAATGATCCATTACAGGTGCCATCCATCGATGCGGTTCCGTTAAAGCAACTGAGAAGAGGATGTCAACAACGGATTGAACGCAGAAATCAATCTGAGCCACGCCCAGTTGTCCTACAGGACTCAAAAGTGGGTTACGCGCCCGTTCACGATGTAGCCGCCGTCCAACGGACAACAAATCGCCAAGGAAGTTGTCATTTGTAAACTGAATTAAGTTTTGCGGTTGGGTAGTGGCCACTGATTTGGTGATGGTCAACACATTGTAGAATGCTTCCGGATCCAGATGGATGGGAGACGTTTCGTCCATAATAGCTTTGAGATCGTTCACAACAGCAGTCAATAGTATGCGGTCCTTGTAGTCATGATAGGCAGCTCTAGATGGATGAATGGCAGCCAAAAGAAGCTTTATGACACCTGGGACGCAACTTCCCGCACTCCATGTCATCGTCAAGATTTGCGTCGACAGACGGAGGACGTGATCTTTGGTAGTAGGGGAACAAGCAGGAGTCACGCTGGTAACCGGTAGTGACAGAGAACCTTCAAGAAGAGCCACAGCTCCTCCAACTAACTGATCCAGCATTAGCTGAGCAGGGCTTTGCATCGCCAATTTACTGCAGGAGCCACTTGATTGCATAGTAGGGCTTTGGAGCTGGTGACCTTGTGATGGTGGTAAATTGAGTGCTCCATTACTGCCGACTGCTCCAGTCATCTGATCTTCGGCGTCTTCCGGCCATCCAAAGACTTCCTTCGTTTTCCCATAAACTTTGATTGAATCAATCATGGTGACACCTAATGGATCGTTGGAAGATCCGAAAGCTAGGACGAGTTTCTTATCCGCCTGGAGACTTTCTTCTTTCGTTAAGGGTATGTCGTACCAGCGATGGCGCTGCAAAACGAAAGGAATGTTACGTCCGAAAATCTCGACGCAGGTAGGAGCTCGCTGAACGTCTTGGGAGCCGACGAGAATGCGAACTCCTACGATGACGTTGGATGTATCAGGATTGGTGATCTCGACGGAAAAGCCCGCCTGTTTAGTGCAGGCGATGTAGAGACCACTCGTGTTGAGCCTATGTTTCAACTGTGCCGAGTTGTACACGTGCAACAGGTCGTTGCCCCCATACTCGACATCATTCATGGTCGTGCAGCTCTCAAAGAAATCCGTTGGAAATGTCGGTGTGGTAGAGCCGGAACCTCCCTTGGTTCCATTAACGCTCTCTTTGCGAACCATCTTAGGCTGTGTGGTCGAAAGAATGGGCGGTTGAAGTGTGGGCGTCAGCCAAAAATTTGTCATTTCCGAAGAGGCCATGAAAATTCTCAGCGAACCATCATCGCACAAGAGGATCAACGTTGTACGCGGTTCCGTTTTGTCCTGGCCAGTATTGACAATATGGCGGACTGCCACTAAATCCGTAACTTTAACTTTGGCCGGCACGACTTTGATTTCTTCCACCAGGATTCGTTCAGGTTCAACCATAATGACCACGGGCGTGTAAGAACTTTGAGTCAGCGTCAACAACAATCCCTAAGAATGAATTGTAAGTTATGTACGATGAAATATGAACTAAAAAGTCATGGAATTACCGGATGGCCTTGCACTTCTGTCCATTGGCAAAGTGGCTGGTGAGATCCAGGAGTCTGTGGAGCCGAGCTCGAACCTGTCGATGGAGTTCCCAGTTTCAGGGAACTTCCTCCGCTTGCGGTTGCGCTGCTTTTTGCCGGGATGTGAACGGAATGGAGTGGGCCCAGTTGCAACTCGTTGCGACCATCTTCAGTCACAGAAGCCATGAAAGTTTTGCCTTGGGCGTAGCTAAAGCAGAGAAGCTGAAGGCAATGGGAGTAATAGACTGATACGCCTCCACCTCCCGTTTGGCCATTGCTCTCTTTCACTTCGGGATGAGAGACATCTAGTATATTAGTGACATAGAATGGGCCATGGCGGGCTGAGCTATCCTGACTGAGCGGCTGCCAATAGATGTATCCGGATGAAGAGATAAAAAAAGTAAATTGGGCGCCATCCTGACGGAACCAAAATGCACAATCGCGCACTTTGCCACTTGGTAACAGGAAAAAGTATTGTGGGCTGAGGACATCCAAAGACAAGTCATAGATTTTAACAAAATCGGCTGTGATGACCGCCAGCTGGGTGGGATGGCCGGGCAGCCAGACGGCCTTGATGATGAAATTTCCCGTCTCCAACTGAGGATGTAGTGCTAGGTGGTCTTGGACAGAGCCACCTGACGTAAGAGTCATCACATGAACCTCCTTCAGGCCGCAAACAGCCAGCACATCTTCGTTCGCCGGATTACTCGCCATGCTCAACACAGTAAACGGAACAGGAGCCGAGCTGAGCCGTGTAAGCGTCAATTTCTTTTTCGAAGCATCCGCCTGTTTCAACAGAGAGCTTAATTGCAGTACTGTCACTTTGCCTTTCTCGTGGCTCATCGCTAGATGTTGTCTACGACCGTACAGCGAGGATAGGCAGCACATTGAAACCTGTCACCATAAAACCGAGTTATTAAAACAAATAGCAAAAGAGCCATGACTCATTTTTTTTCTTTCTTACCCTGCGTAGCACGTGAGCAGAGAGCAATTGACGAATAGTCTGACCTTGATCGCCGGTGAAACTCATCCGCACGTTTTCGAAAGCTCCTTCCTGTGATCCCAGAGTTGGGATCATAAGAGATTCAGAAGCTACAATTGTCTTAGTTTCATGATGCAGCTGATGGAGTGTGCGTCGAGCGCGCTGAAGGCTACCGACCGGTGAAAGTCGTTTACTTGCTCGTTCAACGGAAGGTAGCAAAGAATCAAGAATGTCTACGATGGCAGCCGGAAGTTCACACGATACAGTAACTTCTAACAGCTCGTTCAGGTAAGGCTCCAGCTGTTTCGTCAGGTTTCGCCGTCTCTCAGAAAGTTCGTCACTTGCAACCAAATCACCAAATCTAGGATCCGAGCCATCTAAATCACCACGATACGGAACATAAGACATGGCTGCTGTGCCTCCAAAACCCAATTGCTGGAGAAGCGCTTGATCGACTGTGGTATGGGGAAGACGTCTGGCTGAAACGCTGTCTCGTGAGCGTGAAGAATTATCTTCTTCCGGTTGAGGAGGTCGACGCACCAATGCTTGACAGGTACTGTCCTCTTTGGCACCACAATCACAGAAGAAACTGCCAAATTTCGCGTACGTCACATCGTGATCCCGATGACAAACTTTAGCACACACGGAGCAAACGCCGACACCGTCCACCATCCGGCAGGTATGGCAATGATACCAATGTTGATTCATAAATTCTTTTTGTGTTATAACGAAGGTGCATCTACAAGAAGACCACTGTAGAATTAATTGTTCAAAATGAAAAATCAGTAAATAGACTTACAATTGGTTACAAAGGAGGTCCTCATCGGATTCATCACCATCACTTTCAACATCATCGCCGAGACCTAATTCATCCACCCAGTCTTCTACGTCTGCTGTGAGGGGATTACCTTCGATGGATTCAAGCAATCCACCGGCCGATGTTTCAGCAGTCGCATGCTCGTTCGCCACTCCCGCGCCATTGGTGCTGCTGCTACTCAGCACTCTGAGAGCGTAGAGGACGTCCGTTGTGTACTGGAGCAAACAACAGAACGATGCAAGTTCGGGTGGAGGCGAACTTAAGTCTTCCTGGTTAAGAGCTATCCACGATTCGGTAGGCATAACTTGTTGATATTTGAGCAGCCAATCCAACGCTGCTAAGTACAAATCACGATGCCCGGAACCTTGACCTACGCCTGCCAATGTGACCATAACAAGCACCAGATCCGGTGTAACATTTCCGCGGCTATTGGGAGACAGGTGCTTCAAAAGCATTTTAAGAAGCGTTCGGGAGAAAT
Organism: Daphnia magna; assembly: GCF_020631705.1. Classification (NCBI taxonomy): domain Eukaryota; kingdom Metazoa; phylum Arthropoda; class Branchiopoda; order Diplostraca; family Daphniidae; genus Daphnia; species Daphnia magna. The sequence goes on from NC_059183.1 coordinate 14,679,324, forward strand.
TCTCCGCTTCACCCTTACGGAAAGCGAACTGTGTCAAATTCTGCAGTAGGGAAATTCCATCTTGTGGACCAGGCTTCCCACCAGAGCCTCCTGCGACAGTCGCACTTTTCTCTTCTTCCGCCGTATCAGACCTTACAACCACCGGCGTACTACTGCCAGCTGGTTGCTGCTGTTGCTGGCTTTCCTCATCATCCTGGCCGGTTAGATGGCGTAAGATCGCAAATTCAATCCAAGCTTCCAAACGATCTTCGTCGATCCTCTCCAAGTTTAATAAAGTCAAACAGAGATTATCTAAATCTGTGTCGTTGGTATCTGAAGACTTCAGCAGCTTGTTGATGAAGCTGTAGACCGATTTCCTGGATAGAATTGATAAACATTAGAACGGTTACGTACACACGGCTGAACTTAATGTTACACTTTACCGGTATGTTGACGACAGCTCGGGCGTTGTAGTCGAGAAAATGATGTCCCATAATGAATGAACTTCCTCTTCAAAAGTATAGAAACGAGAAAGGGGATGGCGAGTAAGCGGATTATCAACGCAAGATTCCAGAAAGCGGATGCATTCCTCCAGTGCCTTTTCTTCCAGGCATCGTACCGGCGCTGCGCATGCAGTAACCAACGAATGACAATGACTGATGACGATATAGGATGCAATGTCTTGATAGCGATCACTGTCAGCGGCTCCTACAAGTCGTTCCATGACTAGCTGTACAAGATCTACTAGGTTTTCGAAACAAGCATCCAGTGCAATGGGGAAGAAGACGCCCACCAGCTCCTTTTCTGCCTCCTCCGAGTTGGGATACCACACGACCAGATCATTGGCCAGTCGAACAGCCGCATTCAACAAATGGCGCAACGACGAGGCAGGACTGAAGACGGACTGGGATGACAAAAGCTGCAGATGGGCGCTTAAGATACCGTTAAGGTATGACTCTGACGGGATGAGATCACCCGACTGGCCAGAACGCCAGGAGAAAAATGCAGGAAAATCAGAGTTGCTGCTGTTCCAGCGGTCTAACGCAGCACGTAAGAAAGGTGGGAGGCACAACGCCAACGTCGGCGTGATATTGGCTAGTTTGCAGCCTCGCGTTGAAGAAATGGCAAGTAAATGCTGGAGTGCTTCAGCTTCGCTAGAACCTTCCAATGTCGGAGTATCAGTGCTGTTCCCTAGCGCATCATGTAAAACACAGCGCCTTGACAGACTGGCCACCGAATCAACTAAATCGCAGAGTTCCATAAAGATCTCTTTGGATATTTTCGATGTTTTGGGTAGTTTCTCTGTTGGACTATCCAGCACGCGATACGACTCGTCACCATTGTCTTTGTTAGCGCATTCATCGTACAGAAGGCGTAATCTTTGAACATTGTCAAAAATTGAACAGTTAATCAGCAATTAAATGAAAACAGAGATTACTAGGAATACCTTGCGATAACCATATCCATGACCAGGACATCCCATAAATCAGGGACGGCAGCAATGTCTTTGAGGCGCGATGATTGGCGCATTCCTTGGCCTAATTGCTTGGCAACTTTTACCAAAAAAGGTGTACTATTAGCATGTTTGGCAGCCGCTTTGACGATAAAGATAGCTTTCTGCGTCGTGAGGCCCTGTTTAACCAAACAATCGGTGATCCACGCATTGTAAACCTTGTGAGCCGAGCGTGGACCCCACAGCAAGGCGTGAAGCAAAGCGGAAGGCTCCAGATCCACTCCAGCAGTCGACAGACCCTCCATAACGGGAACAGAAGGCGGTAGGCACTGGACAAGTCTCCAACCGGCATTGAAGCAATACTGAACTGCGCATAATGCGCTATAGTCGCGCTTATCTTTGCGAACGCTGTGAAACTCGCACTGGTGAACAACGTGCAGGACATTCAAAATGGCACCGTACAAAGTGGAGTATTTGAACGAATCAGATGGAGCCAAAAGGAAGCTGCAAGCCAATCCGTCTAGAATTGGTAGTCAAAAAGATTGTTATTTTCATTCATCGCCAAAGTAACGATATTTTGCCAATTACCTAATTTGGGAAGGTCCTGATTGTTGCTATCAACATTACTCAGCAGATAAAATCGAGGACGAATGTAACATCCTTCATCTTCAGAACCATATTTTCGGTAGTTGTCTTCTAATTCTTGACAACAATTGTACATTCTGCTGGGTTGTTGCGCGTCATCGGCTCTGCCAGTGCTGGAAAGGCCGGCCGAACTAAGCAAATTCCATTGTATCTGTTCTAGCATTGCAACAGGTGCATCGTAAAGATTTTTGATCAGATATTCCAGCAACAGCAGAATACGTGCCAGTAGCATTAACTGTGTATCATGCAAAGGAATGATACTGAAGGCTGCCTGGGCAGCACGGATCAATGTCTGAGCACATAGAAGTAAGATAGCCTTCTTTTGCATTAGCTGCAATGAGTGAAAAAGAAAGAGGAGGAGCTGAGCGTGCTCAACGTTGAGGTCTTCGGCCTCCTTATCTCTATCGCCGGCAACATGCGGATCTTCTATGTATTTTATCATCGTTTCCAGAAGTCGCTTCCAAATAGAGAGACATGCGGCTTCGCTGGTTTGACGTGCCTCTTCTTTGCTGTCTTTGCGGTGTTTGGAGAGAAGCACCTGGGCCAAAACAGCCAAGCTTCTAGGATGAACCAGCAGTGGCCAGTCCTCTTCTTCGGACCAAGGGTTGATGTTCAGATGGTTGAGCAGCGCAATTTGTAATGGCGGACTCATTAGTTCATAAGCCAACAAGTTATGCGTATAACGGGCTAAAGATTGTGAAAAACGGCTGAAAAGCTGGCCAAGGGTTTGTCCGAAAAATACGGCAATTGTTCCCGTCTCGGTTCGCGCCGTTTCACGGTCTAGATCCTTGAGAATAGCGGCCAAGAGGATCAACTGGTGTTCGGACAAACTGTTGGTTGTATACTGCCTCAGACGGGGTGAACAAAGCATGTGATCGTTCATAAAGGCAAAGATTTGCGTAGCTAACACGATGTAGCCATGTGGTTCGCCCTTGTCAGGAACGGAAAGGGAAATATCCAGATTCCGTTGACAAGACTTCGAAGCGTTTCGTGCATCCTCTGAATCGTGAGGTCCACCTTTGTTCTTGCCCCCTTTAGGCTCGGGTGGCGTAATCGTCTCTTCAAACCAGTGACCGAGAATGGGTTCACTATCGTCGTCATCTTCTTCTTCCTCGGCTGCGCTGCTCTCCTCTGAGCAACTGAAATCGTCATCGTCGTAATAGGTAGCTGAATCGGACAGCGATACAGTTTCACCGTCGCCATTTTTCTGTATACGTTTCAAATTGCACGATTTTCGGTAGCTCACGGTGGCGATATGAAAGAGCAGTTGTGTCAGAGGCAAGTCCGACAGCAACCGAGAAATTCGTTGGCTATGGCTATAATCTTCGGTGACATCCAAACCCACCAAGGTTCCGGGCATAACTTGATTTTCTTCTGCGTTCAGTATACCATTAGGTTCCAATAATTTTTCCAAGGTGGCAAGCGCCTGCGAAGCCAAGACTACAGACAAGCCGCCATAACCTTGCTGAATTTTAGTCAAATTAATCCTGGAGCCATCCTTGTGTTTACTCGGGGACTTGCCTTTATCTTCTTTGTTTCCCTTTTCTGATCCCGCCTGTTGAAAAACAAAATAAAAAATGACAAACATTTCAAATACTATCAGGGAAGAAATTCCATGAACCACCAACCAACCTGACTAGTGTTGGTCATTTGACCCTGTAATCCAGACAGTAAAAGCCAAGCGGCTATGTACAGAAAATTATCATAGTACACCCGGCTGCTGCGAGGTGATTTCTGGACGAGAGATGCCAAGATTTGATAAATCTCAACCGCTGTTTCGACGACGGTGACTGCATTACTTTCCCATTCTTCTTCCCGATTACAGACGGCTGCAGCCGCATTAGGACTTGCTGACTGTTTAGAAGGAGCCATGTTCGGATTGCTGCTTCCCACCGATTTGGTGGGGACCGAACTGGCAGCCGCAAAGATACTGTGGGACGTCGCAACGGAAATGGCAGCCAATAAACAACCCATTCCAATTTGTGTCAGAAGACGTAAACGTTCTTTCGTTAGTGGTTCAAGTAGCGGTAAATTTAGAGCCTTCTTCGCAAGAAGCATGTCTTCTTTTAGGTTAGTAATATTTTGCTTTATCAGTTGGGCTTCACTTAAGGAGGAAGGTAGCCCTAGTCCTAACCCTTCCATGGCTCCGTTCCACTTCTCGATAAAACTTGCTACATTGGGTAATGATTGGCAAAAATTGACGATGGTGTCGGCAACATCTAGGCTGCATAGGTTAGCAATGTTTTGACTACACACTGTCGACTATGTGAAGTAAAGTATTTGAGTTTGGAAAAGACTAACTAAAATTATCAGAATGAAAAAAAGTTACCAAATTTTGGGTAGTGCTGTCTTTTCTAGTGAAAGTCGCCGCTTCTCCTTCACTCATGAGCTGGGTCATAGCTTTTTCGAACATGGCACCTGGGATCACTGATACAAACTGATCCAACAAGGCAGCATTCAAATCTGGTCTATTTTTCTTTACAGTTTCAGAAACTAGACATTCTAACAAATACAAAAATATAATGAGAAAAATTTTTTTTTTATTAATTTATGAAATAATCACTGTCAGTGTCTTTTGATTGAACAAACCTGTATCTTTTGATTTCTCTAAATCTTTAAGATAGCTTTCCAGCAATTCAAAGTCTGTGTCATTCATCTCCAGTGCTCCTGTGCTCAAGGCTTTTAATGCAAGAAGAACATGACTAGGCTGAACAGCTTGCAAGCTAGGATTTTGAGCCAACAAATCATTAGAAGATTTTCGCAGAGCTCCTAATAAACTAGGCATGATAATCTTGCAACTGGTTGATATGATTCCTCCAAATGTCAGGTTCCCTGATGAAGTTTAAATGTAAAATATTAGGTTTCAAATGATGACTTCAAGTACCATTCCTGTGACTGCTTACTTTGAGAAGCATTTCGAACAAAGAAATCTGCCAGCAAGATGCTTAATGTAGGGTTGAAATCATTTTCATCATTAGCTGAAAAGCTGTTTTCACTTAAAAAACCATAAAAACAAAATAAATGTAAATACAAAAACTCTGCTCACCAACATTTTCAACTTACGTTTTCTCAACGCATTTCGCAACATCAAGAAGATTACTTTGTGTTTCGTTTTCGGCTCTACGTGCCAAACATCGTTTTTGCAAAATCGAACTCCAATCCGATCCTGGGCTACTGCTAGCCATGTTCACAAGATATGCCAAATAACTTGAAAAGAAAAAAGACAACGGAAACAATGACAGTAAAAGATGTGCAACAAGAATCGGTCTAAGCCGGAATTTTTTGTCGCGGATTGGCGATGAATCAGCTGTTAAAGAAGGTGCTACTAAACAACGACTTATGCGGCCAACTTTTTGGTACTTGCAGCTTGCAGTTGCAAGTACTTGCATAATTGCATTGCAGTTGCACGTTGCAGTTTGCAGAGCTCTCAGCTTTGGTACTTCGTACGTTGGTAGTTTGGCACAAACTACAAGTACTCAATTAGTAATATTATTCAAGTTTAAAGTACAACTTTGTATTCGTTTAGCTTTAGCTTCAGGTGATTGCGTAAGTCACCAGGCTTTACAAAATGGAATGCCAAGCATTGGCAAATGAACAAAGCTAGACACAAGATCATGATAAAAACTAGTTTTTTGTATTTTTCTGCACTATTTAATTAGGAACAAGAACTCATTGCGTTCAAAAATTCGATTAGGCAGTCACGTGATATGTGAACAGGATAGCAAAGACCAAAGAGGGATGGCAGTAGGGGTTAGGGGATAACGAACTGAAGATTACCTGACATAAGAATGGATTTAAACTCACGGTGTTTTAGTACTAACCGCTACTACCTGCAACCGGCTGCACCTGTTTTACGGAGTATTGAACTATCGATAATGCGTTTGTCATAGTGTCCTATTCGTTGGTTTGGATATTGTCGCGTCAATAGGCTTACAAACCGATCGTGCTCCGAATCTCAAAAATCTAAAGCGCACTGCCCACTTGACGCTATATTTTCTATCAGCGGAGAAAACGTGTTAAGTGATCTGTTGCCTCGTCCCAAATTGAAAATGAGGTTGCTTAGATAATCTTATTAAAATTTGGGAAGCCAAAAACTTTTATGCTATCTAGTCGATTGCAGAGCGTAACAGTCCTTCAAGAGTGAGCAGGAATTATCCTGCAGATGCATTCCGATTAGGGGAAAGAAAAAAAAAGTTTTTTTTGTACACGTTTCATTGGCAACACGTTCAATAATTTTATATTCAAATCGATAGGCATCGAAAGTCAAATTGAAAGAGCGAGCTAGCATCATTAACCCACTTGGAAAAGTCGTTCCATTGCAGGGAAAGAAGCAGGAAGAGAATCATAAGGGAAAACAAAATGTTTTTCAGTGACGAATCGCTGTACTTCAATCAGAATACGCGATCTTGGTAACTGCTATCAGCAGATGGGTGAGGCTTTGGCTGAGGCAAAGCCGGGTGAGGTTGTGGCCTGCCAGCTCGACGCGGTGGGGCTAGAAATTCAAACATACTTTGACCATGCTGGCCAAGCATCTTAGACAGCTCGCAAGGCATAGGGTCCGTCCAAAAAAAGTCATGATTTAGGGCGGCGTCGGCATCAACTCGCTTCGAAGGATCCAGCGTTAACAGTTTATCCAACAGATCACAAGCGTAAGGATCTTTAACATAAGGTTTCAAACGCTCTGAAAAATGGAAGTGAATCCCTTAGCTGGATGTGTAAGGAATAGTAAAAAAAAAGACATTTCGATAAACAACCTTTGACTTTCCGCTTTTGTCCTTTAGGTAGCTCCATTTTGTTGTAAAGTTCGAGTTTTTCAACGTCAGGCCAAAGTTCTGGGACAATGGAACCACACAGTTGGCAAATCAGCGTCAACTGGTGTTGTTCGGTATTGCCCTATTTCCGAATTGCCTTGATTAAAACATTCAAACACACCAAACAATCGACCCAAAATACCTGCATAATTGGGCTTCGTGTCCACATTTCAGCCATAATACAGCCAGCACCCCACATATCGACCGGAGGTCCGTAATTTCTCTCCCCCAATAGTAATTCCGGTGGTCGGTACCATAGGGTAACGACACGGTTTGTATATCTTTAAGAGAAAAATAAAAATGGTGATTATCAAGAACTTTTCTCACATACGGTATTTAATAACCTGTTTGGTTGGTTGTTTTTATTCAAGCTGAATGCTCTTGCCAGACCAAAATCAGCCAGCTTCAGGACACCACTTTTGGTGATCAAAACATTAGCAGCTTTCATGTCTCTGTGTAGGATCTTAAAGAGAACCACATTGAAACAAGGTTCGGGGAGTCATACCCAGTGCTGGAAACAACTCACTTTGTTACTGTGGATAAAATATAACCCATTCAAAAGCTGCTGCATGACTTTCTTTATTTCTCCCAGACTAAATTTGACATTGGCGTTTGATAGTAAGCCAGCCAGATCATGCTCACAAAAGTCAAACACCAGGTAAAAGGTGGACTTGAATTTGTTGAGCTGAGTCACTTTGGTACGGCAAATTTCTATAAGGTTCACAACATTCTCATGTTTGAGCAGCTGAAGAATCCGAATTTCTCTGAGAGCAGTGATGGGGAACTAAGAACAAAGAGAGAGGACATTATAAAAAAATGCACATCAATCATCTGAAATCAACAATGCCACTCACCCCTTCCTTCTCATTTTCCATTAACACTTTTTTTAGCGCCACAATTTTTTTTGTCTTTTTGTGTCGTGCTTTAAATACTTCACCAAAAGTACCCTGCCCAATTTTAGCCATTTTTTCATATTTGTTGACCTCGTCGCAGAAGGGAAATTCGAGTTCTTCAAGAAACTTTTCTCGGTCTTTGGGGTTCATTGAAGTGATGGAAGTGGCCATGTTTGGAAAGGTTTGCTGGATGATTTCTCACCTGGCTTCAACCAGAAGAGAAATGAGCAAACCAGTACGTATTAAAGTAGAAAACGAAGCAAAAAGGGGAAACAAATGTGGACGAAAAATAACAAAAAAACACAACTAAAGACTTAATATGTCCCTGAATCGAAGGTTGGACTAACGGGTAGGGCTAAACAGTAAATTTTTCTCACCATCAACATGGTGTCTCGACTCTCGACATGCTCTCGATTCTCGACTCTCGACGTCTCGAGTTTTAATACTGGCATAAACGCATAATACAAGTTCTTAATTCGATAACGACAACATTTCGGTTTTGAAGCCCTCAGTAAAATAAAAGTACGGTCTAAGCGAGAGGATAACATTTTCCACCGTCCATTTTCTTCATATATTATGTAGCATTCGTTTCCTTTAACCTAATGGACTAGTGCTTGATGGATGTGGTAAATCTATTCACTACCAAGAAGATCTTATTTAACTTGCAGTATCTATCTCATAACAGAGAAGTATAATAAAGAACTGATTCCCGAGGAATGAAATTAATAAAAAAGAGGCACAATGTATATTGTCCACGTCGAGAAAACCGATCAATATCCACACATCCAAGCCCTTCACCGACCGTTTGTTCGTGCCTGCTATGCTGTACGCCTTGTGGGCAGCAATTTCGTTAATCGATGAAACTAATTATAGGCAGTCTCTCAATCATGCTACGAAATGAAACGCTCGAGAATCAGAGGAAGCCTTTGTTGTATCCATAATGGAACCACTAAATCATACGCACCGGAGGTATAACCGAACGCAAATTTTTTTTACATCCTGAATTCTTGGAAATGAGATGCTTTACAATTGCGGTCGGAGTTTCACCTGAGAGGCATCACCTTCGATATTGAACTGCAAACTGCGAGGAAGCTTAAAACAGTCCCACCTTGTCATCCTTTCTAGCAATTTATTTAAAGTACAAATGTGTTGCCATCAGCCACATTTTGAAAAGTATACATTTTAAAGTAGTTCGTCTAGATAATGGAGGCTTTGAATTGGCAATTATCTTCGGTGCTGCCGTAACGTATATCTATAGTTGTTATTGTGCGTTTCGCTATTGGTGCACACCAAAAGTCAATATATTGCTGGCGGATATAGTCATTTGCTTAAAGTTCCCTCGAAATATCTGTTGTTGTTGGTCGTTGAGTATCCAGAGAAGACAAAGAAAACTACCCCCTTTTTATGCAAGCTTTGGCATTCAGCAAACAACTAAAAACTCTAAAACCAAACAAGTGAAAGTGCAGTGCGGCATCTAAATTTCTCCCGTGCGTCATCGTGTTGGCGCAGTGTAACACGGAAGACTAACTTGATAGAATTGGCCTATACTGTTCTCCCCTGAGGAAGTGGCAACAAACAGAATCAAAATAAAGGAATTATTCAATGTAAATACGGGTAAATCTCTTCACGTTTCAGTATTCTCTTACATAAGAAATAACAAAAAACCGGGCCATGGCCGGTTCGGCCTTCATATCATATTAAAAGGGGGAACGCAAATATTGCAACATAACAATGAGATTTGATCCACAAAAACTTGGAAAGGGCCTTGGCAAACAAACAAACAAAATGTAAAAGGGCATTTTTCAACAAGAAGTTTGAATTAAAACGAATAGACTGGCTCATTAGCCAGCAGACTCTATACACTTTCTGAGATCATGTGTCAGTCTCGTTCTTTATGTCAAGCAAATTTTGACAATCGACCTGTTAAATCTTCTCCTCGCAACCAGAGTAGAGAAGATTGTGTTTCACAGCATTGGGCGTATACGAGGACTGTGACGCAAATGAGGTTCATAATATTGATCGCTTTTTATTACTCTTTAGCTCTGTGAAAACGAAAAGAAGAAAGAGAATCTACTAGGCTCAGCAAAAGACTACTTTGTTGACAAGTCAAGCGCTCTAGCTTTCGTTTCCTGAGGAAACTGGACTAAAAGGGCGAGAGGAGGGTCTGATGACGTCGTGTGCTATCGATTGATGTCTCCGTGGTCTCCCGTTTCCTGCCTTGCGTATTATAACAGCTCGGGACCTTGCCTAGTTGCGGTGGGGGTAAAAATATTGGAAAAGATAAACAGGACTAGGAAACCCGCATAAGAATTTTCAAGCGCCAAAAAACTGGTCCACCAAACAAACACCACCATCGTTACGACCTAGCTGTACGCGACGAGAAAAATCGTCAGTTAGTTGGTGACACGCGCCGTTCGTTTTCCTTTGTAAAATAAAAATAGACACCCAAAAAAAGGCCGTCAGGTAATGTGTTCGTTCATTCACTTGAAGAGCGTTAAAAAAACAAGAGTGCAGCAAGTCGTATTGATCGTGATTTAGCCACGCAACAGAACAGCGGAGATGGGCACAAACTAAAACGCCTACACGTACTCACGCGTTTAGCTTCTGCGCCGTCCATTGCTCGTCGTTCGCTCGAGAAACGACTCGCCACCGTGCAGTTTTGTTGCGGCCGCTCTTCTCAACGGTCTTTCACAGCTTTCTCTTGGTTCGTGATTGCAATAATGGCTACCTGAACAGTCGGCATTGGACAGCCATTTTCTCGTCTAGTGCTTTCTCTACATTAACTGCCTAATAAAAAAAGGAATTACAGTGGCAATTGCTAGTTTAGTAGAGAGCCGGCCATCTCGTAAGGCCATGGTCAACCGCTCGTGGTGGTTGCTGGCCTTTCTGCTGGTGGAGGCGCAGTATTGCCTAGTCCTGGCAGGCCAGCATCGCAATTATCAAGGTTAGTTTCGTTTTTTACCCTTCTGTCTCTTTTATGTCATTTGCAAACAGCAACGCCATGTTTTTAAAACATGAAAATGATAACCTAAACTGGGCTGTGTACACCAGCTGGTACTCGTACGACATCTGGCACGACGTCATCATCGGGCCTAATGTTGGTGTGAAGGGCGTGATATGAGCACTTTGCATACAGCTTTTAGGTCATTAATGGCCTTCTCTTTGGGAAAATCCTGTTGTCTTGCAGATGCCACGGCTGATATGGATAATGGGCCAGAGGATCTTCTTTTAGAAGAACTGGTGCGTAATTGGAAATGGGCAGCTGCCCAGCAACATGCGGGTAATCGTCAACGACATCCCCAATTGGCAGGCATTCGATTAGCTGAAGAAGACGACTACGCCGAACCAGAAGACAAGATCCAGTTCGAACCAAACGAGGACGAGAATCATCGTGAGCAAAAGAATTTTGCATATCGACCTCACGATGATCGATTTCGGAACCATCGTCCACCCGAACCGGCCCGACAAATTAAGACCGTTAATCCTCTTATCCAGTCTGCTGGTAGGTATTTTCCTGCTGCAACAAAAGAAGCCATTTTTGACACACAACGGTGGCCAAAAAAAAAATGTAAACGAGTCCGCCATTAATTTGTGAACCCGGTTTTCTACTTTACAGCACCGACCATTCCGTTTCGAACGAGCTCTAATGACATCCGCATCGCTGGACAAAAGGAGACAGATGTCTTCGACGAAGGGCCAGAAGCAATTGCACACCTTCAGCAGCAGCAGCAAATCCCGCCTTCTTCGGCAATGGGAAAATTTATGAAAAGCCCTTCCGTTAGTTCGGAAAAGGCTGATGAAAATCCTGAATCGCGCATTTCACGCGATCCCGTCGCTCACGCCATCGTCAGTTCAACTAAAACTGAACGTATCCACGACTCGCTAGCAGACATATATCTCACAGGTATTGCCAACGCTTTCTGAATTACAAAAACAGATCTATAATTGTCCCGAATTCATTTCCTTTTGCTTGTACGGATGGATTGATTGCCAGCTCTGGTAGCCGGATGCACTGCGTCGGTTGTAGCAGCCCTCTTGGCATTGGGAGTTTGCTTTTATAGGTGAGTTTCACTTTTTTTTTTTGCCAATCAATTCCGTTCTTTGGGGGGGGAAAAAAGAGTGGGGGCTTTGGCAAACCTGCCAACTTTACAAGGGGTTTCTGAAAAGCCTGGGACGTCACATTCAATAAGTCGTAGGCAAGGATTTGGTGGCGTTGAAAGGATCGATTAAATCAGGCAGCAAAAGCAAACAAGATCCGCTTTAAAACACGAATTTTGCACTTTCCTTCCACAAACTAACTCGAGTGAACAAGTAAGGGATTTCCAGGGCAAATGGAAGAAATCTTTGAAAGCCAATCTTTTTTTTCTTGGGGGATGTGAGAAGACGGTATCGATCGATGATGAACAGGACGCTACCTCAATACTTAGTGTGAAAACATTTCAAAAATCTGTTTCTTACCCTGTTTGGGATCGACAAACAGAGATCAGCTGACACGACGAACGACACATAACGCAATTGATCTCTTACAAAGACGACTTGAAATATTTAATAATGGCAACGAGTAAACGTAGTCAATTGTTACCTCAGGTGGCAGAGAAGGGCCAAAGCGGCCCAAGAAGTTGAATATCCAGCCTACGGAATCACCGGTCCTGGTCCGTCGCCTAGCGGTAAATCGTCACTTAAGTCGTCACCTTCGTCTTCGACACCGGGAGGTGGCATTAGCAGCTGGACTTTGGGTAAAACCCCCAAAGCGGTGGCCAGTAGCGGCGACAAGAAATTGGCTCACTCTGCCCATATGTTTCACTTCCAGCACCAAAAACAACAAGTCATTGCACTAGAAAGGTTCTCAATTTTTTCCTCACACTCACGTGTCACGCGTCAGGCAATGGAATCACATTTCTACATAAGTGTTTTCTTTTTGCCTGTGCAGTCATTCCGGATGTGACAGACGAGGCTCCAATTCTGGAGGAGAAAGCGACGAGGACAACGAGGAGGGTGACTACACTGTTTACGAATGTCCCGGGCTGGCACCGGTAACGACACAATCTTTTCATTCTTCAGTAGCTTCCCGTTAAGTCACGAGCTAATAATATTCTTGTTTTCTGAAAAGACTGGTGAAATGGAAGTTAAGAACCCGCTCTTCCTTGACGATCCCACTCCTGCCACGCCAGCAGCCGTGAAACGTCAATCCAAATAGACAAAGAGAGAACGAGTGAGAGAGAGAGAAAGCTATTCACTTTACTGAAATCCGAATTCATCAATGGCCAGATAAATGCCACAATCCCTTCTCTCCAACAGTAAAAAACTTGAAAATTCAAAATAAAAAAAAAAAAAAAAAGTTAATGATGTGAACTGTTGACAAAAGGTTGTATGATTTTTTAAACATGGGGTCATCAATGTCCTACGTTTTACACGTTCGTTTTCCAAACAACTATCTTATCATATTTCCTTAAATGTCTATTAACGCCAACCTATAATTACCAAAAAAAAAACAAAGTTTTCAACTCTTTCTATCCACCATCTTTCACTTTTCACTCCCTCTTGTTTTCCTTGGTTCTCTTCGGATTCAAAAGATACATGATTATATATTATATATATGATAAAGATAGAATTACGATATTCCTTTCTCCGGCACCTTTTTTTTTATTGTTAATGGAACATTGGGTTTGACATTATTAATACACTATTTTGATGTTGCCACGCCACGAAAGTCGAAACCATTTTTTTTTTAATTTTTTTATAAATTTTTTTTAATTTTTTTGTATTATTCAACTTTCAAAACATAAACCGGGATGCAATAATGTTCTTACATTTTTCTTGCACCCGGGATGCACTAGAATTTCTTTTGGGGAAAGAATTTTTTTAATTGATCGAATTGAAATAATTAATTAAAAGAACAAGTGAAAAACGCAAGCCAAACAAACACGTAAACTAAATCATGTGAAAGAGTTCAATTAACTAGGAACCGGAAGTCGAAGATGCAATTTTTATCAATTCTTTTTGTTCCTGCCTAGCTTCCACAAGAAATATAGACTCTTTCGTTTCCTTCGCGCTGTGTACGTCGATCTTGTCGTAGATGATGCCATTCAGGCCCAGGTTCTTCAAATAGCGGATGGTTGCTTGGTCATTGTTATCCTCTCCCCAACAGAAGAGGATGAGCCCTCGGCTTTGTACTAAAGCCACCTGGGTGGGGTCGCGCAGAATATCTTCCGAATGCACACACAAGCCCTTATGGGGAAGAGAAAAAGGAAATTCAATCGATTATGATACCAAACGTTGTTTTTTTATTGATGTTCAAAAGAAGAAAAGAAAAAAGGCTTATTACCAATATGCCAATCGCTGAAACGAAGTGAACGCCCATGGGGATGTTGTGTGTACGCGGATCATGGTAGTCATCGAATTTTGCTGTGATTCCCTGAGTTAGGAACATAACTGGATACTTGTTCTGCTTCATACGTAACCTTCAAAACAACAGTGGAGAGGTCGTAAAGTCTCATCGGTTTCCACATTTGAAAAAAATGAAACAAGGGAACACTTACATGGTGCAAATGTCAGGATGGAAGCATGAAAAGATAATCTTTCGTGTTCCACCGTACTGCAACACTGGCTTCAGGATAGTGTCCAGGTAGAGGTTGAGTTCAAATGGGTTGTTGAGTTCGAACGATCCATCCTAAATAAGAATTCAGCTAAACTTGAACGAACGCAAAATAAGATTTGTTCTTTTTACCTTTAGCTGCATCGTCCACTTGATTTCAATGTTAAAACCAACATGGGGATCCAAATGTTCCAGAGCACGTTGAAGCGTGGGGAATGGCTGATGGTCGTCAAAGTCGTCGTCATTGAGTTTAGGCACGCGAGTGTTCTCTTTAACATGGTAAATTTTAAGTTTTTGCAATTGAGCTAGGGTCAGCTCTTTGATAGGCAAATGAAGCATGTCAACATGCCCTTCAGTGTTGCCATTACTGCCTTCATCTTTCCCCAATTTTTTCACCATTGCCGTATAGACGTAGAAATCATGATAAATAACCGGTACCATATCCTTGGATAGTTGAACGTCAAACTCAATCATGTCGGCTCCATGCTTAGCAGCGTGTGCCAAGGACGCTATAGTGTTCTCCCGAATGGACGAACAACTTTTTTGACATCACAAGACAAGCAATAGTTTTAAACGTGAAACATTAGATGTCAAGGGTAAATTGCTCAATCACCTCTTTAGCGCTTCCTTGAACGAACTACCGGCCCCACGATGTCCCACTTCCAGGCCTCGCCAAGAATGCTTCCAATGACGGGCAAACGAGACGGACATTTCGCACTCGAATCCGCTTATAGGCCGCACGATCAGATAATCGACTATAATTTCAAAGGTATTTTGACAACGCCAACGTGACGCATGTCAGGGCAGATACCTTTTAGTTGGCCTATGGCCAAGTGTTTCGGACTGGTAATTGGCACCGTCGCACTGCCATCACTCTGCGTCATGTTGTTCTGCAGGATATAGCAAAAGCCAATGTGCTCCGGGGAATCCCCTATGGATAAGTTATGGGCGTAGAAGTCGACCAAAAATGTCTGTGAATCATAAAACACAACTAAAAATCAATTGAACATCTTATGATTGTTTTATCTACTTACCACCGACTCAGGTTTGGTAACTTGAGCTTGCAAAATTAGATAAGATCCGCGATCCATTAATTGGCCAAACTGCTGCTGAAGTTTGAACTCGCAATCACCATTATTCATTGCCTAAAATAGAACAAAGTACAGTTTAAAATAAAATAAAATACGCGAATAGAAAAAGCAAAGAGTCTTACAGCCACTTCTATCAACGGCCAAGATTTAACGGCATTGCGTACGTCTTGCACATCCCAGCTTTCATCAATTCCACCATCCCGTACTGTATTGCTGCAAGAGACGTCAACCTCGACAGGTGTCACTTTCACGCGAAACTGACAGTTTAAGAAAGAACTTAGAATTTGCTGAAATATACTGTATATATCAACCTATATAAAATTACAGCCTTTCCATGAAGAGACTTCTTCCACATACGAATAGGGTCGTTGTACAGCTTCAGTTGCACCACAGTTTCTTTCGTAAGCCAGCCTCGATCGACCCGTGTTTCTCCATTATAAGTCCCAAAGAGGTCAATGTGAATTAGGTCATTTTGGGAACCTAGGAAACATGAAACATTTTTTTGTTATAAATGTTTGTAGACTGATTAATTATAATCAACACACTGTTAATCTTTATTAGCCTTGGTGAGATGTTGGTCTCCCATCTTCTTACAATTAAATCTCTTTTGTTTCCTTCATCATTTTCGACCATGTGATCCAACACAATGCAAGTGAAGTAGCGGAAGTATACTTCTTGATCAACCGGAAGCTGGGCAGTCCCCTGCCAAATTTCATTCCTACATTAAGTAAACAAATGTTATTGAGACAAACAATCAAGAAAAAACTTGCAAAGTTTTTGAGAAAATGTTTTGGTGAAAGTTTTATATTCACTAATTGGATAGCCACTCACCCATCTGATGAATTAACTATACTTTTGGTCAGGAGGATTCCATTTTGGTGATTCCAATTTCCCAACTGATGGCAGTTTCCTACAACCCCAACACATTCACCTGGTGTAGTCCTCAAAGTCACACGGAAATTCCACTCTCTTCCAAACATCTAATAATAAACACAGGTATTAATTGAATTACGCTGAAAAATCTAACAAAGGATCACCATGCTTACTTTCATTTAACAGCTATACTTCACTATACGCGATCCCAAACTCAATTTATATTCTTAAAAAACTTTATGCAGACATTTCGTTTTTTCTGTCCGAGGTAGACTTCGGATATTGAACTAACAGCAGTCGTGACTATTCAGACCGCCTGACTTGGGCCAATTGGGAGTTAGGTTATGCCTACCTCTACTGGGCTTTTTTTCTACTATTCATAATTATAAAGATCGAAAATACGAATGAAACAAACGCGATAGTCGTTAAATCGATAAATTCATTGTGGCAATTTTGAATACCTTTTCAAACATGTTTTCAGTACAAAAAGCTCAAAGACATCTTTGTAAAAACTGGTTAAGACCAGTTTAGCTAGCAGAAATCGGTGAAGTCTCGTCACTCTAGGCTACTACCCAGTAAAATACTGCAAAGCAACGAAACATCGGTCTACCTAAAGTGTGGGTATCGGGATAGCTTTTCCTAAATTGCGGGTTACGAACTGCAGGCGACGAACTTTTACTTACCATCTAGACATTTAACCTACTGCGTATAGTATTGCAGATTCTTTGTGCGTGATCGTCTAAAATATATATTCAACGGCAACGTCTATAATTCTGTATTGATGTTATGTACACCCACGAAACAATACACATATTATTATGCTTCTGACGTGGTAAACACAATGAACATGACTATCTCGTGATTTTGAATTTCCATACAGATAGATAGCTTGGCAGATGTTTAGTTTGTTTTTATTAACAAGAGATTCAATTACTACGGTCTTTGCATTCTCGGCTTTTATTAAAATTTGCATTTAAAATGAAACTGACACCCTGCCAAATCCTTTTTTAACGCTGGCTCGGCTAACTATAAGCAATGTGCGTTATATATCCTTTTTTTCCCTGACGAACTGATGAAAAACGAAAACTGATATGTTATATCACCCACAAAACCAATTCAAAAGATTACACGTTAGCACTTTTGTGAATATTCCATTATTGGCATGAATATAAAAAGGAGGAAAAGACATTTCAATTTTCAATCAGTGTTCGTAAAAAGCAAACTAGGGCGGACTGAGAAACATCGTAGATTGATTTCTGTCTCTAGCAGAAGGCAAAGGTCAAATAAAATCCTATAGTATGCATTCGTGAAGAGAAAGGCTTATATTTATGAACTTGCGGTTATCAAAGAAAAAGATAACACGTGATATCTTTGCCTCGCAGTTAAAAATATACAAATACAGCCGTCAGCATGGATGATATATGATGGTTATTGACATGGTTGAAATTACAATAAAACAACACGATGCAGACTGCGATAAGCACAAATCACACTCCAAAAACTAGACGTACAACACACGAAATTAACTTCTTGCTTTCTTTCAAACATTTTAAACAGGTAATGCTGACTTAAAGAAATTTCATTAATCAGACTTTAGAAAAAGAGAAATGTACGTAATTTCGGCCAGTACAATAGAATGGCGAATGAAAGTGAGAACAAATTATTGTTTCGAATGCATCACATAATTCCCCGTGGTTTAGCATCGTCTTTCGACATTCCCGATTCGGAAATTACTTTACCACCGTCTCCTCAAGACATCGAGATCCAGATGACTTGGGGAAAAGTAGCAGGTGAAGCGAAATTAAGGCTGAAAATGGTTTTTCATAATTTTACGTCTTTAAAATATTATAGCCAAAGCCTGGGGCCCCGTAAATGGCCGGCCATTGATTGCCATTCACGGCTGGCTCGACAATTGCGGGACGTTTGATACTTTGATCCCTCTTCTACCCAAGGATTTAAGGATAATCGCCGTAGACATGTAAACCGTGATTGCACTTTCTAATCTGTGATGGCCAAATCAATCGAACACTTCACTTTTTTTCAATAGTCCGGGTCATGGTCTCAGCAGTCACTTTCCACCTGATATCGCCTACAACTATGTTGACACTCTACTGGCTGTCGAAAGGATGTTTGAACGTTTTCAATGGAAAAAATGTTCGTTTTTAGTCCACAGTTTAGGTGGAGCAACAGCTATGCTTTACGCCGGAGTGGTATAATAAATTCAAACAATAATTAAGAAATTGTTGAGTAATCGGATGGCTTAAAAAAAAAACAAGTTTCCAGAGAAAGTAGAGAAAGTCATCTGCTTGGACATAATCCGGGCGACACCAACAATTTCAGCTACGGTGGGTTTTCGATTACGCAAAACCGTTGGGAAATTACTCAAATACGAAGCCGACATTATAGCAGGACCTGAAGAGCCCATCAGCTATGAATCGGCGGTGGAACGATGGGTTAGTGGAACTTTCGGCTCTCTGGACGAAAAAGCATGCCGCATTTTGTGTCAGAGAGGTTTAAAAAAGTTAGACGGAGGCTACGTTTTTAGCCGTGATCGACGTCTCCTTGCAGCTCCTCTGGCTTTCATCCCGAAAGAAGATCAGCTTATTTTAGCTCGCAAAACCACTGCCGATGTCCTCGTCATCAAATTCATTGACGGTCCTTATTTTGAAGACCCAGAAGATTATCAGGAACATATGGAAGCACTTCGAACTTCATCCAAATGTGTCCGTTACGTTGAAATAGAGGGGAAACATCATACTCATCTGACTCATCCCGAAACGGTTGCCCCGATTATTAATGACTTTTTGAATTATCGTTCCGATTCTGTTTGAATTTTCTCTGCCACAAGCTTTTACAATTCCCATAATTACAACATTTTTAACAGTGTCAACAATGCGTCTGATTGTATAAAAATGTATTCATCCTTCTCTGAGTGACTGAGCACTAAGAATGTAAACATGACGTAACACTAGACGCTCGTTTCTTCTCGATGCAGCTCAAATGAAAGTGTGAAAACAGTTCCAATGGCTTTCGTGTTCTACAGATTGAGTTAACGATCGTCTGTCACTGACCAAAATAAACAATCGGCACTTTGGTGCAATCCCTAAATAGGTATAAGGAGTGGGACTGGCCAATAACGAAAATAAAGCTGTCGAGGACAACTTACTGTTTTGGTGAATTTCCAATCAGAAGACTAGCTTTCGACTAGTGTTGCACGCACTTTTTGGTTGGACAGAGCCATCATTTTTGTGGTAGAGCCAAGTGTCTACAAATGTTTGTTTTGCTTGTTTTTTTCCCCAACGGATCCGCCCAGTTTCCACATTACGCCAATAGGAGGAGTTACACTACAAGCAAAATGATTCACGTTCGAATGTTCAAACGTAAACCCACAATTGTGGAATTTTGGATTGCCAAAATGCCATTCGCAATCGCAATGGAATTACGTACGTTTTCAACACGTGATGCAAAATCTATTGTCGTAACCTACGGCCGCTGAATTCCAATAGCAAAACGACGATTGATATGCTGACAATGTAGAGATTCTCAGAATGTTAGTTTACTACACCGGAAACTATGGCCGGAAACATGAAGATTGTATGGACTAATAAGGAAGTGTCGTCTCCGGATTCCGACGATTGAGGCATTAATTATCTTCATCCTGGATGAATCACTTTGATTGGCGATGATTGCTTTGCATCTACTTCATCTTGCTCCCGATCGAGTGGTAAACTATCCGCAAATGTAAAATGAGATGAAAAACTGTAGGTGTTCAATGAACTC
This sequence comes from Daphnia magna, assembly GCF_020631705.1. Taxonomy (NCBI): domain Eukaryota; kingdom Metazoa; phylum Arthropoda; class Branchiopoda; order Diplostraca; family Daphniidae; genus Daphnia; species Daphnia magna. Next base: position 14,699,444 of record NC_059183.1, read on the forward strand.
GTCTCAATAGTCAATCACTGGGCGGCAATACAAATCATTTCCTTGTATCGCTGCATATTGCTTTCCAAGGTTTAATTCCCCTAGAATCAAATCTCAAATCTCTTGCTAGTTTGAATTTCAAGAAATGTGAATCTCGGAATTCAATTCATTTTTTTTTAGGAGTGTAACGTGTTTTTAAAAAAGTCTTTGGTATAGCAGAGCAGCGAAGATCTCCCTCCTTCAAATGAACCCAAAAAAACATTAGTATAATTAAAAATAACGCATCAATTGAAAAGACTAACATGCTTGATTGATAGTATATTTGATATATCCAGAAATATGACCGACTCAATAGGCATTCAAGTGTAAATATTGGACATGGCAAATGTAGGCATGTTCTTGTATAGAGATCTTTCACTAAAGTATAGGAAGTAGGAACTATATATTTTTTTTTTTGCGTTTTTTTGGGGAGGAATAAAAAATGTGTGATGGTAAATTCTTCCTCCATGGGATTGCACTGAAGTGAGAGATAGAGGAGGGGGAATTTTTATATTTTCCCTGCACTGAACAACGATATAGATTCATATAAATATATACGCGTATTAGCTTTCGCGTTCGACAAATATATAGACTCTGAATCAGAAGAGTAGACTAGATTGTTTGTTGGTTTTTTTCCCATTCGGGAGCAGCACAGAAGGAAGGGCGGGAGAGGGCAAAATAAAGCAGCCAAATGATATGACGAAAGAACACAAACGGGTTGCGAACGTATCAATTGCACTGTTCCATCTTCAACTGTCCAAATCCATTTTTCCTTTTGTGCGTTTACCACGCGCACAAAGCAAGGAGCTCGAGAAGAAAAAAAAAATACTGGCAAAAAGAGAGAGACACGTAGTACAAGGGGGCGTTGCCAAAAAGACAAAAAAAAAAAGGAGAAAAAAAATATTACAGCTAACGAGATACAAATAAATAAGACATATAATAATAAGATTTCATAGACGAGAAGCGATGTGCGTGCACGTTATCTTGAAAGTTGCGTTAGCGGCCAATTTTGTCGATCATTTCGGAGTAATCTGGATCCTGGTCCTCCAATAGCAAGACTTTCAGGCAAGCCTTGAAAAAAGGGGTGGTAAAACATTCCGACCTGGATTCACACATTGATATAAAAAAAAAAATTGAATTATCATTTAGCACAAATTTGCATACCATACACCAATCGAAAAAGCCAAAAACCACCAAGTTTTTGTTATTGAAAGTGGGTTATTTGTTGTTAGAAATGCACAACACCTGACCGTTAGTTTCAGCGTTTTTGCGAGTTACCAACGAGTTAGTTATAAGCCACAATTTTAAAGGCACCCAGTCGTTTTTAGGGCCTTGGAATATACGCACTTATTGAACATGAAAAAGCAGAATAAGCTTTCAACAGAAGAGAAACTTGCTGCGAGATTATTTTCGTTTGCCAGTTAAAATGGTAGTTTCGAAAGCCGACAAGCCGTTTTTGTTTTGAAACTGCTGAAACAACCAATTTTTATACCTGGACATTTTATGCCCTCTTTTTTTAAATCGGAATCTGGTGAATGATTGAAATATCCTTCATAAAGCTTTGAATATTTTTTTCATCGTTGATGAGCAGGGCATCTAAGCAGCCCTTGAAATAGTTGGTGGTGAAGCAATTCTTCCTAATAATACAATTAGAACACGTTTCGTTATCCAACTTTTTTTTCTTTTTCACATCAACCACGTTGTTGAAACCTCCCCCCCCCCCATCTCGATTACAAATCAAATTATTCCTTTTTACTGATATCTCAATAAATGGCCAGAAAAGAACGAGATCAATTAAAGACAATTTACCTGCAAAGCGTGTGAAGTTCGGGCTCACGGTAGAGATTGTAGCAGTCTTGGCAAATGCGGTCGAGGCGTGCGAATATACTTTTGTCGTAAAGTCCCTTACAGTTGATATCGAAGAAAGAGCGTTTGGACAACGAATGATGGCCGCTGGATAGAGCGGACATAGCCGACGACGGATAACTGGGAAGCACTGCGAGCAAAACCACTAGGAGAGTGGCAATGCCCAAAAGAGATTGCGTCGAGTATGAACTGTGTGATTGACGTCCGTTCTGTTGCGCTGCGGCCATCATTTTCTTCGTATTTTCTAAAGTTTTAGTGGAACTGCAAAAAAAAAAAAAAATGTTTGTTTAAAAGCGGTGTTCTTAACATTTGCCGCGAAGGTGTGTTTCTTTGTGACGGTGTCACTTGGAAAGCAAACTCCTCCTCTCTCACCCATTCTAGATGTTACAACAAAAAAAAAGAAATCTTCCCCTTGAACGCATTACGCATTGACGTGAGATGGGCGTTTCCCAGTTGCTTTAAGTGAATGTGTAACGTCACAGTGCTTTTGGTACCCCATTCCTCAGGCATCGTTTCTCCTTGACTATGGACACGTGATGGGACTTACCAACATCATCTACACGTGAATGCAACGGGCATGGAAAATAACTCAAGTAAACTTTTTTTCTTTCTTTAACACTAAATGAGTTAAGGAGATCACACTGTTTACAAAAGACAAAAACGAAGCGGTAAGAACGAGCATTTTCCCAAAAGGGTAGGGTACAAATCAAATACTTGGAAGGAAGGGGTTGAAAATCTGGAAGTTTGTCAATCCCATGCCACTTTTACCCTCACCTGGGGCAACCTTTGCAGAAGTCCATAACCACAATGTATCGATTGCATTCATACGTATTTAAAAAAAAATAAAACTCCACTAAAAGAAGTAACTTCCCTTTTTTTTTCTAAATGAAATTCAGGTAAGTGGAGCAAGTTTTCTTTTAATAATTACCTGTGATTAATTACGCAAATCCTTGGGATCACACGTGGGATTTATTTATGAACGAGGGAACTGGCACTTTTATTTGATAGATCAAAGGTGAAAGAAAGTTATTTAAAAACCGTACAAGTGCAGAGTAAACACAAGAGTAACGCCACCACTTTTATACCAGCGCTCGGCACCTGAAGAAAAACACCTTTGGCAGTTCTTACATGGTCACAACCTGCGCAACTTGGAAAGAATCTCCTCCTCTTCTTTTTTTTTCCCACCCTCTTCTTCCCCTCCTTACTTTCTCTCATCTTTTTCATTGGCTTGTTATTTTCACCAGAACATTAACTGGATGCTAATTCTAAATTTTCCCATTTGAGGTCAATCTGATAATGAAATAATACACAACACATCCAACAGAATTACGCTCGTTGGAACATCCCATTTCGGATTAATTTCCCCTATGTTGTGCGGATTGTGCGTCCTGTTTTTGAATGCACATATAAATATTATGCTATTAATTTTTTAGTGAAACAATTGTAATATAAATATTAAACGAATCGATACTACAAAACGTATTGAGGTTGAATAGGTGTGACAAAACAAATCGCAGACGAGTAGAAATAATGAGACTCAATAAATCCGGCAAAGTGGAATAAAGGGCGATGTCTCTTATCTAATCTGATGGTACCCACATAGCTAAAACATTTTTTTTTTACCATAGTCTTTTTATTGGTAGTACCGAATCTTCGGCCCATATCAAAATTTCTGAATATTTAAAACCATAAAGCCTCTCCCGCTTTCGATTTCCTGCTGCGAATGTGTCGTATTTCACGCCTGAAATAGGTGACAAACATAACTGTTCTTGCTCACAAAGCATTCTCGTCACTAATACCAAATCACCCGCCTCAGATTTGCTACTGGATCGGCCTCAATTTCTAGATACACGTACCATAGTATCTATGGTGTAACCCTTTCGATTTGGCTTGAATGCGTAAAAAGAGGACATGCCACAAAAAGCAGCTTCGTCATTGTTGTTCATTACTCGATTCCCTCATTACTATTATCGTTATATCATTAGAACTTGGAACAAAATGAAGAACTTAATGAGAGTTATTCTTTGATCGTTTTTCTGGATTCAACCAGGTAAAAGTAGCTGGAAAAAAAGGGGGGGGGGGAAATTACGTAGAGTTCCCAAAGACCCTGTCATATGCGGTCATATGCGTCATTATAAGAAGAAACTGAAATAGCTTGAAGCGTAACGTGACGACCGTACACATCCCACGTACGTGAATGGAAATCGTGCTGACATTGCCAAAGAAATGATCGTGCAAGTTTTTTAAAGTTTCCTTATATTGTTCTTGATTCAGGGATTCCCGAGCAGTACACCTTCCAAAGTCACGAGCTCGAAGGTTGCGTAACAATATGAGTATACCTTCTACTGTATTCTGCGATAAGGGGAATCACATAAGATTGGGCAACTTTTTAACAAGAAAGTTAGTTAACAGTTAAATCTTGCGTGTGCTATCTGATCGTTGACCAAGTTGGGGCCCTCCCCTACGCTTACCTAATAATATGCTGCACACGGCTGAGAAAACATTTATAGGGAGGTACTAATCAATTCATCGCAGATATTTTGTAATCGTTCAGTCTAGATTAGTAACGCTGAATTTACGCGATTTTATTTCAGAATGGTCCAAAAATTCGAACGTTTGCTGTTTTTTATACTCTTAAACGCGATCTAAATTTTAATGATTTACAATGCAAAAAAAGATATTTAAATGATACGTAGGCTACGTTTATCAACATCAATTTCCTGTAAAGTTAAATTTTTTTACGCGATTGTGTACACTCTAGAAAAATGATGGAATAGTTAGAAAAGATCTTTTACCAGATGAGAAAAAGGAGTTGAGCAGATCGCACGAAGTTACCGTACTGGATGATAGTGGCACACTCTGGTCCTTTTCGGATGCTGGATGGACTTATATACTTGCGCGAAGAGCTTTAAGTAATTCGAGAGTAGGCAAGTCGTCAACGTTGCTATGGTATGAGGAGGAGCAACACGACTCAATTGATGATAACATCTTCATGAAGGACATAGGCCATTGATGATGAATTCTGTCGATTCACCTTCGCTGACGTGCGAACGTAGGTAGATGTATAAGCTACTTTAACGACAAGGACAGAACAGCAAAGCACACGTACACTTGAATTGCAAAAATTTGCAAATAGTGACTGTTTCGTTTGAACAGAATACCATAACCTTAACATCAAGATCAAGCCTTTCAGTCGCAATGTATGCAAATAACGGTGTTCGATGTCTACATTCGAATTCGTGAGCTGAATAAAACAATTCGAATATAAGCAATTCTAGTTTAATTGGATCATATCTATCTGACCTCTCGTTTATTTCTTCAAGCGTTTTGTATTACGTGTGGAATCTGATCGACGGATGAATTATTAATTGTTAATGCAACTATACGTTGAACTTTTTCAACTGTCAATACCTTTTACTTCCTCCGGAAGTTGTTGACAAGGACAACAACAAAGAAGAACAAAAAAGAATTTCATCATTTTGACGCAATAAATTAGCCCACTACTTCTCGTTTGACCTATATCGCTATTATTGTGTGTGGTGCAACACATAAAATACTTCGCATCCCGTAGGTAACAATTAATCAACTTCTCGGCGTGTGATCATGGAACAATGACGTATGGACGTAGATGACTTTTTTTTTTATTAGTCTGTTACGTTTCTGTCAATGACGCGAGATAATTTATCCAATAAACTGAGCTCTGTATTCTAGCACGGATGCAAAAGTAGTTCGAATGTTGTGATGCCCTTAATTGATTTATACTACTGCTCTTTGAACAGCAAATTAAATATTTGTCCAGAATATCTCTTTTGTTTGGCTAGTATTTTATCTTAATGGCTATCAGCGTGTTGTTTTAGGCGATAGACTACTTCCGAATGCATCGCCCACGGACTAAATTAGCAGTGTAAGCCAACTCGACTAAAACTACGTTGAATATACGTTGTAACCAACTTAAGCGTCAATCGAGTTCTTGACTCGCGAACAAGTTTCTGTGAAAATAAGTGTACATCAGTCTCGATTGGCTTGATTGTTGTTGCGCAGCGTGGCGAAAACCTAATCCACCAATATTTCCTATTTATAGTTATTCTTCTGATCTAGCAGTTCGTTACACACACAAAAAATCGAGCAAACATTCTACCTTTGATCAAATGATTTCAATTCGGTGTTATCATAGCCTTGAGTTTCCCGCAAACGTGTCATTATAAAAAGTTCCAGAATCCTCAATTTCGAAAAACATCAATGAAGGATTGATTATAACTCGCGGTTTGCCGAGAAATATTCGGAAAAAGGCATGTAGATGGCAGAGAGTCTACGTTGCTGCAGACGACCAAATTCAGCACGCACGTGTACTGTAAGAGTGGCAGGAAAAAATAAATAATCGAATAATAATTTTCTGGAAAATCAATAGGATCCTTCAACAAGGTGAGATCATGACAGTAATGCTCGTGTGTCGAATTCACTAAAATACTAAAAGAAGGGTAAAATTGGTACGAACCATTTGTTTTCACAGCGACGGAAAACTAGGGCTGCTATATAGTATATACCTGTATCTATCCTGTTGATCCCTTAGTGGTATAAATAATAATTGCTTTATTTGTTTACAGGGAAAATGACAGAACAGAAAAAAGATATGAGTGAAGAAGAGAAGCACCAGTTAGCCTTGAAACTTGACCAAGATCTGGAAGAATTTATAAATTCCCGTAAAAATACTCCTTATTCCGAAGGATGGAAGGAGGAGACGTGGGAGCAGGTACATTTTTGAATACCCTCATTTGCCAATAGTGCTGATTCTATATTGTCTACTAGGAAATGGAACAGCACCCATTTTTCATGAAAAAACTACCGGAAGAAGGAGAACCCTTGCCACCTCTCCTTGAAGCTTTTCAACAACTAAAGTATGACCCTGATGAAAACACAACTGAAGGTAACCATTAGAATTTAAAAGCTTCATATTTATTTATTCATTCATTCATTCATTATTTATTGTACAATCGAAATAACAGATTTAGCTCTGGCTTATAAGAATGATGGTAATTTCAACTTCAAGCTGAAGAAATACCGCTTTGCCATTGCCAATTATACTGAAGGACTTAAACAAAAATGTGGAAATGTGGAACTTGAAGCAAATTTATATCTGAATAGAGCAGCATGCCAATTTCACCTGGGTAACTACAGGTTCTCAAATTACCTGCATGATTCTGAAACAATGCATTGTTCCATAACAAAGCTTTGTTTCCAAGGTCTTCATTGAATGACAGCTTGCAAGCTGCAAAATTAAAACCTGATTATACTAAGGCCATCGTACGTGCAGCTCAATGTTGTTTGCAATTAAAAAGGTATGCTGAAGGCCTTAAATGGTGCGACTATGGAATAAGATTAAAAAACAGCGATCCTGCGCTCGTTAAATTGCGAACTGAGCTCGTACAGGGCCAAGTATACAACGAAAATCACCCAATTCAGTAGAAAGATAGATTGATGAGTGACTTAATTCGTTTTTTGGACAGAAATTGGAGGAAAGAAACAAAAGAAAGGCAGAAATAGCAGAGAAAAAAGAACAAGCGTCAATCAACGAGTTGGTAAACGCTTTGCGCATTCGCAGCATCGCAACTGGCATCAAGGGGAAAAGAGATGGTGGTAAAACGACATTGGACTTATCCAGCATTGAACCATGTCATCCGGCAGCGTATGGATCTAGAAAATTGATTGTACTACATACAACAAAATCAACCCTTTTTATTTTTAGAATTGGAAAACGCGTTCATCTGGTCGGCGACGCTTTGGTTTGGCCCGTCCTATTTCTGTATCCAGAATATGGTGAAACTGATTTCGTACAAGAATTCCACGAAGATTCTTGGTGATTATTTCTTCCTTCACGTTCCCATTTTGACTGAAACACTCATTTACGTATCTCCTCCAGCTTCATGGACCATTTGCAGATGATGTTTGAAGAATCGCCACTTTGGGACTTGGAAAAGAAGTATAATCCAACCTCGATTCGTATGTATTACGAGCACAGGGAAAGTGGAAAACTTTACGTAGTTGATCCAAACTGTTCGTTAAAGGAAGTTTTGTCCCAAAAAACGTATTTTTTTTTTACTTGCATTAGCTTTCTTTGTGTTTCTTATTATTGTTTTTTTTTTTTTAAAGGTACATCGTTCAAGGCGGAACGCCTGGATTCATCTGTTTGGTTGAGGCAAGCCCATTCCAAAAAGATTTCTTAAACAGATACACAAACTGATACTTCGAGCGGATGTATAATGACGTGAAAGATATACAAATTACACCAAATTGTTAAAAAATTCAAGGAAGAATCCGACTTGTCTGTTCCGAGTACTCAGTCCCTTCAAGCCCTCGACACAATAGGGAGAATTCTCGTACAATGTCTTGTAGTCGTCTTTTGTTTGATTTTTCCCTACAACAACACCTGCCGTTAATAAATACAAGACAACCAGGAAAGGTGGCAAACTACGTACTTCAGGATAGAACGGCAAAAATTCTCCTTTTGAGGCTGACTGACGAGAGGCGATGGAAAACGTTCGCGACCAAGGGATGTGCTCATCCATCGACAGAGACTGTCAAAATATTTCTTGTTAAGTGCCAAAATAACGTCGGCCGTGTGTTCCACCAGAGCTCGGGGCGATTCTCCACCTAGAAACAGACAAATTTAACATGTGGCTTAAACCTCAACAAATGAACTTTTTACGGGCCCTATTCAATAAATGTGAAACAAACGTGTACGATTAGGCAAATGAAACTACTATACCTATGCAGCTAAGAAGTTGGGCAACGAGAAGGTGGCCTTGATTCTGTACAACAGATACGAGCTCGGGATTCTCTCTGCTTTGAGTGATGAAATGGACCAGAAATTGCGTAGCTGCTTTAAGGACTGGTGACTCGGGCCTCGTCAAACCGACAATGCCACAATAAAACAACGACGACAGGGGATACGACGAGCCGATCAACAATTTTGGATTTTTTCTGATAATCTGAGTCAGAAGACCGAGGAAGCTACCCAAAACTTCATTGTTATCAGCCAGACGGTTAACGTCAACGGAAGGGACACCGTCCAGTGTCAGCGTACTGTAGTCAACCCCGCAAACCTGCAATGTAGTTCCAATAATTTCCGAGAGGAAAGCTCTAATAAGCTGCTGAGCGTCGCCAGAAACCTGGCTGAAAATCAAAATGATGAGCTTGGCTACATCCAATGTAGCTGCTTGGGGTGACAGCCGATGGCATTGGACGATAACGGCTGCCAATTCTGGCAAAAAAGATAAGGATTCCTCCATCAAAGTTGAAACAGTGTGTTTGACGACCAAGCAGATGGACTAAAAACAACGTGATTATAAATTCAGTGATATTAGAATTGAATGTCATTTGTACCTCGGAAATCTGCTCATCGGCCCCCCAGTGGTCCACAACACCTTTCAAGAAGGGGAGCAATTGCTGGGCAATCAAAAGAACAGGTTGTTGCTGAATTGCCAAAGCCTGCCGAGTTACGGATTCATCAGCTTCGGAATCGTCTCCACCAGAGATTCTTAAGTCAAGCGTGGTGCATAAGGTAGCAATCCTATTAAAACGAAATTACGAATGTCGCAATAAGAGTAACGTCGAAATGGCGCTCATTCTCAATAACTATACGCTACATTTTAAGCCTGGTAATAAGCACAACTTTTGTCAGGGCGTCCGGTTCTCGGGTGGTGCATAGCGTGCGTAATTCTTCTACACACGGACCCACTACGCGATTTAGACTGGCAACTATCATATCCAAAGGCAGTATTGATAAAACTTTCCCTAATATGTACATCAAACGAATCTATAAAAGGAGAAAGATCAAGTCAGCCGACACCACCGTGATACACTTAGAAGTAGTGTTACCTTTTCACTGTCTTTGAGATCATCGAGGCGCAATGCTTGTTCGGCACCTTGCAACAATGCTTCGGCATATGGCCGAATCCCAATTTGACAATCTCGGGTTATATCCTAGGAATGGTGAATGGCGTTAGTATTAAGGCTCCACTGAGAAATCAAAAACCAATATCTAATGCGCAAGTTACCTTAAGGGCCAAAGTTGCTGCCGGTGCAGCGTCCGAACTGTTAAGACCAAAAAGGAGAATAGGTAGCACATGACCCAAGTAGGTGGGGTGTGCGCTCAACCATTCCGCGTAAGCACCAAGTGTCTCGAGCGCCGTGTTGACGACGAAACGATGACCCGAGCCATATGGAATATTGCCAAATAAACTCAGTATCTGAGGAACGAGCAAGTCTGCTTCGGCTTCGATATTCTCAGCGACCGCCTGATAGTTGTCGACACGGTAAGGGCCTGTTACTTGGCAATAAACGGTAAACACTTAACTGGGACTTACTTTTAAAGCGTGTAGACATGCCTCCAATGGAGGCCATTCACTGGGGTTCTGATTGCATTGTGACACTGTTGAAGCAAGGTGGGACGCCAAACGGTCCATCATAGCCGATCTCAGAAATTTATAACAATACGCCAACGTATCGGAGATATCCTAGTATTTGGGCGTAGAGGAATTACTGTTACCGGTGGAAGTGAATGTACTGCATACCTGACGATAGCATCGAAAGGTCTCTTTGTCGTCGGGACTCCAATCCGATTGGTCTACAGTGATCATCGATTTAGTCAACAAGATATCGACCAAGGCCAAATAGGCTGGGCCGAACAACGATTCGTAGATTTTCTGTTTCTCAACATTCGAAGTGCAGATGTCATCCTGAAGAATGTACCTTATGGGACAAGATAACGTTTGTTTTAAGATTCACTAGCAAATAATATATGAAGAAAAATGCAAACTACCAGAAACTAAATGCCAAATGACTACAATTTTCGTCTAGCGGGTAGCGACCGGGAGTTCCGGTGCTTTCCAACATGATTTGTGTCAGCTGCAGAACATTCTCCTTCTTTAGTCCGTCTTCCAGAACGGCGTCTAATAAAAGACGAGAGTGGCTCTCGCCAAATGCCGCAAGCGTAGCATAGATGTGAGCTGCACCCTCCAAATCTCCTTCACGTCTGAGAAATTCACAAACGGTTTTCTACAGTGCGGAAATCTAGTGTCAAACGGAGTACCTAAGCAGCTGGATATGGTCTTTCAGAGAAAGCAACTGGTTCAGCATGTCCATAAGCAAACTTGGATAACGGTGAGCTTCCGGGTGGTTCAAAAGATGAGTCAAGGCGTCCAAAGATGCTTCCGTCAAATTGGCATTACGGGCCACCGCTAACAAAGGTTCCACCAAATGAAGACTTTCTTCTAAGCCGACTCCAACTCCATGTTGGATCCATGATGAGAAGCATTTGATACCAGCCAGCGCGGCTGCTTCGTCCTCCGGTGAAATTTGTGTTTCACGGGGGATTCCACGACATATCACTTCACGCAGAATTGGTAGTACTAGATTGAGGATAAATGATTAGAAACTTGAACATGGAACTTTGTTTATACATGTTTAATACCCTCTTTAACTGCCTTAAGTAGTTCTCTTCTAATGGAAATTTTTCGATCATGTGCTAATTTCATATTTTGAAACTGGAAAAAATTTGTTTTTAAAAAGAGCTGTATGGTAAGAATTAAGTGTATCTAAATTCAAACCTCTTCTGGAAGAACAGTCAATATTTCTAGCAACAGTGTTACATGATGTGATTGCAATGTTCTTTCACCACTGGCCTGTTGCAACACTGATATGAAATCATTCAGGGGACTAGCCCACTGATCAGGAATGGAGTGCAATATCATGGACGACAGCTTTTTTCCAACAGACAAAATACATTTTATGGCATTTATATAATGATAAGAGATTACTCATTTCACTTACCGCCAGGCATAACCTGGTCAATACGATTTTGGGCCCATTTGCATAAAACATAACAGCATCAATCAGTTTTTCTCTGAAAAATGCATAATTGTCAGCTGGAATTTCGTGCCAAAACCTAGAGATCTTGATCTGAAGTGAGCTAGCTCCAAAGTATTGCACCTCCACAGGCTTTAAGATTGAAAATAAAATGTTAAAAATGTAAATTTTATCAACTATTTTAGAGTATGTTTACTTTTGATTGATCAAGAAGCTGCCATCCGAATGTCCATGCTTGTGCTGATGATTGGGCGGCAGTCAGCCACAAATTAAGCTGGGATTGGGTGGCCGAATTTTGATAAAAATGACTAACGGCTTTTTCTAAATTCTCTACAGTTAACTCCATTGTGATAAATTTCTTCGGAATACGTAAATTTATTTCCTCGTTTTATTGTTTATAAAAAGTGTCACAAAGCTATTTTACCACCACATTGCAGCAGACGAATTTAAAGGAAAAAATTGCCGTCTGCCACCAGGTTGCGTTATTATCACGTCGATATTTTGGCTTCCTGCAAAATCTTTTGAACGAAATGGACATTGCCCAACAGCACCGAATGAGAAAATCGGTGTAGTATAAGGTTGCCGAAAAACTGAGCTACGTGTTCCATGTTTGATTTTTCTCAAAAGATAATCATCAAAAATTGCGGTTTACAGTTAAAATGATACTGTTTGCTGCTGACATGGGTTTCATAAATTCGTCCATAGCTCTCCCGTTACCTTTTGAGGGCAGAAGAATGTAAATTGCCTCACGTAATCCATCAGAACCTTGAACAGAGCCCCCTTAAATGGAGATTCAGCTTCCTTGGCTGCGACTTCTGCCCTACTAGATCCTCGTGTACGCATCGACCTAAGTTTATATTCCATCATCTTACTAGGCCAACTGGAGGCGATTCGAAAAGTCTTTCGTCTGTACTTTGGAGAATTTAAATTTTTCTTTTTTGGAATGCCAATGACTTCTTCACCGTTCCTCTTAAGACTTGCCACGTTTCTTTCTTCTCTTTTGTTCAACACGAGCCTCACCGAAACGTCGCGTCCTTGTCCTCTGGACTTTGACTGCCCAAAGTTAAGGGCAGTTAGTGTTGTCATTGTAACCCATTTTTAACGACAACACGTAACTTAACAGTTCCAACTGTCTGGGTCAGAGCATTGTTTGTTCGTCTGCTGCTTGCAATATGCCGGATTTTAAGGTTTTCGGTAAACAAAATTCCTCAAGATGGACTTGTATTGTTGATTAGGAGATGTAATAATTATGTATTAACACAAAAAGGAGACGGTTTGGGGATCGGAAAAGAAATAATACAATCAAGTGAGCATTTAAACATGCATCTCTGGGAATTATTTCAAGAGAACAGGCAGGGGCCGGAATGTTATGCAAACTTGTGTGGAATAACGAGAGAAATGATAGCCCACATGGGTAGTAAACGCTTCAAGTCCAATGTTTTTTCTAGTTAATAAAACCCAAAAGGTAAAGATATAAAGTTCTTCTTTATTAATTCTTTATTGTGTTTTCAATTCCAGAAAAAAACATCAAAATGAATCGTGAAGAAGGGGTACGGGAGAACGGGGGTGGGATGTAGAAAACACGTTTGGTTTCTTTTAACGTAAAAAGTCAAAGACAAAAGAGTGGGAAGAAAATAATAAGGACGGGATTCAAAGGGTTTCGTTTCTTTTTTCCTGTTGATTTGTTCCAGACCAATACCATCGTTCCATGACAGACATTTCATGGGGAAGGGAAAGAGAAAAAAGAAAATGGACTTTTCGAAAACTTGGGCAAAGGCAACAATAGAAAAAAAGAGACAACCATACATTTCTGTACTGATTTTTTTTTTTGGTCCTCGCATTTGACTGGACTGTCTTCTGTTTTGTTTTTTAATTCCAGTTTTTTTGTTTGTAATGTTTGTTTTTTTTCGTTTCTCTCGTTCCTCGTTTTATTGATTCAGCACTTGAGCACAAGGAAAATAGATGAAGCAAAAAGGAAAGGACAACAACAAAAAAACAAAACAAATGACAGAAGAACATCATCTTAGGTTGATTCTCTTAAGTCCTTGATTTTCTTTTTTTTTTCTTTCGTTTTCTGATTTTTGTTCGTTCAACTAAATTCCTATTGGCGATGGTTCAATCCGAAAACACGTGAACTCAAAAAGAGACCCGTCAGACTTTGCATCAGGTAATTCAAAAAGGAAAAAAAAAAAAAGGTGTTTGAAAGGGGATGAAAGAAGAAAAACAGAAATTCGATATCATTAATAATAATAAATTGGGGGAAAAAAAAGGCAACTTAAACTTGTGGGGGAGGGAGAAGCGAAGGAATTACGGGATACACACACTACACCAATCGATGTGATATGGTTGTGCGTATGTACGTGTGTGTGTATCTTGAAACTTGGATATGCCTTTTATGTACACGAAAACAAATAACCCAATTACTACACCTCTACGTCATAGTAAAGTCGAACAAACTGATAACGTTAAAGGTTTTTTTTTTTGTTTGTCTATTTTTATTAATTTTTTTTTTATTTGTAACTTTTCTCTTCTTCTCTTGTTTTTCCTTTTGCTATGACACACGCAAAAAAATTATGTATTCACGTACGGAAACGCGAAAAAAAGGCTGGAGTCGATGGAGGGAGTGTATCGAAGAATCTGATAAGCAAAAAAATAATAATAATAATAAGGAAACGAAGTGAAGAAGATGTTTAATAAAGGATGATCATGTGGGATAATCCTGAGGCTACACGGAGAGAGAAAACTTTTCTTCCAGTTCTCGCGCGCGCAGGTAAATATAAGGCGGGCGTGAAAGGGGAAGATTTCTCTTCAAAAAAAAAAAAAAAAGAACGAATGGAATAGGGACGAAAGAAGAAATTGTTAATGGGGTGAAAAACTAAAAAAAAAAAAACAGGTGAGGGAAAACTGGAAAAAAACAAAACAATTAAGAGATACGAAGGAAAGGCTTTTTTTTTTCTCCATAGGCATTGACGTCTATTCATCCTTTGAATGAACAGCTCCATTCGTGTAGCCGTTTGAATGGCCATTCTTGTCGTGCACTTTGCCGTTGGCGTGCCCGTTGCTGTGGCCGTTGGCGTGTCCGTTAGTGTGTCCGTTGCTGTGCCCATTGCTAGTGCTGCCATTAGAATATCCGTTACTGTGCCCATTGGTTTTCAAGCCATTCGTAGCCGCGGCAATCTACTCACAAACACACACAAAAAGTAAATAAAAACAAATTAGATAGAAATAAAAAAAAAAAAAAATGCTTTGCTAATCTACAGGTGGTCTGGTCGCAGTAAACAGTTGGAATAGTTTCCCACTTTTTTTTAACACTTAATGTGGACAGATGGGGCAAAATAGGAGGGGAGGGGGAAGGGGGCGGAGCGACACGTGGGACTGAAAATGATCCGCTTCCCTCCGAAAAGTGGGTTAAACATTTTCCCAGGCAAAATGAAATCTAGTTAACCGTCTTCTGCCGATTGAACCGGAAATTGAAATCCTTCGAATCAAAGCCCCCACACCATACAATAGAACGAACGAATGCTTACGCGAGATTTGGCGTTCTTGTAGCTGCGCTTGTAAAAATCGGAGAAGAGACAGAAGAAGAGGACGCCGTGGCATCCGATCCACCAAACAAAGGCCTTGGGGTAGTTGCAATCGATGAAGAGCAGCTGGAACGCGTGCACCACAATGGCGATGAATTGAACCTAATGGCGGCGTAAGAGAAACAAGCAAAAAAATCAATTGACGTGCACGCCGAATTGCAGACAACATCGCATCGTCCTTCCGCTTCCAAGGGCCACGCCCTATCGATCACGAAACGTCAAAAACTAAAACTAAATCAAGACGGAACGACCATGACATCGTTCATTTTTGCAGTTGCGCAAGGATGTCACCATGTGTTAATGGTCGATGCAATTGTAGTCGATTATTTATTATTATTATTATTTATTAGGAAGGGGGGAAGGGGGAGATGAAGGAAACGTTCAAACGTACCATCTGAAAAGCGGTGAGATATTTCTTCCACCAAATGAATTTTTGGTATTGTGGTCCCATGGCGGCCACCATGTAGTAGAAATACATGACGATGTGGACGAAAGTGTTGAGCAAACCGAAGAAAGTCGAGTGGCCACCAGGTGTGAAACGGACTCCGAACCAGACGCTCATCGGCATAATGCCGTGATGCACAACGTGCAGAAGAGAGACATGTTCATCCTTTTTGCGCAAAACGAAGAAAATCTGAAATTTCAAATTTAAAAAAACATGTATTAATAAATAGGGGAAATACATTAAATGAATGACTTAAAAAAAATAGTTGAATTAATTCTTACCGTGTCGAAGAACTCGGTGAACTTGGAGAAATAATACCACCAGCAGGCGTACACCATCTACATCGTCGTATTGCGAATACAAAGAATATCGTTAATTGATCATCACGTTCCGTTAAAGTTAATTTAAATTATTTCATTTCTTTTTTTTTTTTTAAGAAGGGGGAAAAAAAACATAAAAAAGCTTGGAATCAAACACAAAATCTCGTAATCAAAAATCAAAGAAATTTCCTGCAATGGACTCGCATTTTCATTAACTGGATGCATTGCGGTCAATGTTTTGATTGCAGGATTTTTCCTTTTTTTTTCTTTTCTTTTCGATTAACGAGATAAGCGGAAAAGGTTGAAGAAGTTTGAACATAAAAACTTGATGTTTTTTTTTTCTTTGTCTGTTTGTTTTTGTGGGAGAGAACGGAGGACATTTGTGGAGGCGTGTCGGGAGCAAGTAACGTGCGTCTATCTCGTGTGTAGCGTGATTTTGTTGGAACTATCATGCAACAACAAAAAAAAAAAAAGCGTAAAGCAAAAACGCAAATTGGGAATTGTGTTGACGGTCGATTTGGTCGCGGTTTCAATTTGTTTTCAAATGAATTCGTAATGTGTTTTTGTTGTTTTTTAAATGCTACGGTCCAATACGAGAGTCGGTCTTTCATTTTTAACTTGTCTCATTTCATGTAGTTAAAAAATTGCACTAACTACTGCATTGTGTTAGTAGTGAAAATTGGACAATGTAAAAGGGAGAAATATTAAAAAAAATTACAATAAAAAAATAAATAAATCAAAAATGAAAGAAGAACGGAAACAATGTGGAAGGACATTGTAAAAAAAGACTAGCATGAAAAGCCGTCAGGAAGTAATTTGTAATTAAGAGAGTCAGAGAGGGGAGGAGATGGCATTTGTGTGATTTGTATGTAAGGATGAGGATAAGTGCGGAATAAAGAATGCAGGTAAGAAAAAAACAAAACAAAAAAACACGTACATAATGTGAGAGAACGTGGAAGGATAATTTCATGCACACAACTCACCCGAATGGCCAGTGGATTATCGGAATAATCCACCGGTTGGCATCGGTAACTGTAACTATTTGCCCAGCCAGACATGGCTATCTGGAAATAAAATAAAAGCGCGAGCGCACCGTCACCAAAAAAATATTTTCTTTTTTCTTTATGTTTAGACATATTTCGAAAAACAAAACAAAAAAATGAAATAATTAATTCTTCTTTTGTGCCCTTTTTTTTCTCCTCTTTATCAAAATGAATTACAAATTAAAATCAGCCTCCCTCAAAAATGCATTAAAATCTATTGTAGTTCTTTAATTCTATGAGCACACTCATATTTTTTTTGAAAGCTGAAGAGAGTGGACCCGTTGTTCTTTCATTGCCCCCATCAATTTTTGCTTTCAGAAGATTGTGCACTTCTTCGAACTCTTTAAAGAAACCTTGATCTCTTTTGACAGCATCCAGCAGTAAAGTAGAGAAGGTGGACACAGCAAAGAAAGAAAGAATTTTTCCTTTAGATAACAACAAAATCTAAGCGAAAATAAGATTGTGCAGGAAACAAGAAGTAAGGAGAAATAACCAAATAAAAGATATGCAGACAATCATCGACGACTGGTTTCAAGTGTAGAAGAAAGGAAAGTTTGCAAGAAGAAGAAAAAAAAAATTTCTCGAATGTGGTCGTCTGCTAGAGCTGTTCAACCGCAATGAAACACGACCTTTCACACCTGGCACAAATTATAATTAAATTTTCTATTTTTTTCGATCCACCTGTTGTAACAAATCCCGGCCCCTTTTTTCTGAAGAAAATGCACTCGGATCAAATCAGCTCGTTGCGAAATTGTAAAGGCAAAGATAAGGATCGATAAGGAAAGGTGTAGCGTGTTGATGTGCCTCTGTTTAAATTGTTGTTTCTTTTCTGTTTCACGATAATTAACATATTCAACTACACATTCGAATACCGAAAGATCGCCCACATAAAAATGATCCTAACTGTTTACTTTGTTTTTGTTTTTTCTTTGGAATTAGTTGTTATCGATTAGTTTTTGTAAAGCAAGATTTGGTTTAATGCGCCCCTTTATCCATGCACCAAATGCGATTAAGTTGAACGTTCGGTTCCCAAAAAACGGAAGAAAAAAAACAACAAGTTTTCCAGGTAGAAAAAAAAATTTTTTTTTTTTACAAAGAAAATATGGAATGCTTCCAGAGCGGAGGCCGGGGAGGGGGGGTGGGGGGTACGTTGTTTCACTAGACCAAACCGACGCTTGTCTTGTTTTATTATTTGATGTTTGGAGGACTAGACAATTTTGAAGAATGTTTAATTTAATTTCTTTTTTTTTATTTTCAAATAATAAAAATTGTCTGTTTGGTTCTAAAGGGTGGGGCATTTTTTGAGAGAGAAAGAGGGGCGGGGCATATTGTAGAAAATCAAAACTCACCCTGACGGCCATTTCGTCAAGGGAATAGTCAACTGGTTGACACACAAAGCTATATCCGTGGAACCAGCCCCCTCTACCGTACTGCGAAGATGAAATCACAAAACAAAACAAAAATAAAATTTAATCGGATTATTATCACAGAAAATGGATGGGACTTTTCGTTTTTTGGCCTGTTGTTCCCTCGAGTTGGATCCATCACAAGAAATGTTTAAGTGCTCCTCTCAACGACACATTTTTGTATCCGTGATTCTCTGAATCACACGGATCATCTATCGGCATCAAACTATTTTTTTTTCTTAAATGATGCCTTCACAGCCTTGGTGGAGGGGGAGGTAAGGATCAGGTGAAAGGATGGGGAAAGGTGGGCTGCAAGAGAGTAAAGACCAACGTAAAGGAAAAACCAGAAACGCGGCTGGCAAAACAAAAACTTTGGAAAGATTCGCACAGCTGAGAGAAGTCCGCCCCCCCAACCTCACCACATCCTCCGATTCAAAAATCATTCCATTCCATAATTACGTTTTGTTTGTGGGCTCCCCAGATTCTAACGAGAATCAAAAAGAAAAGAAAAAAACAATTCAATTAAATTTAAACCAGTTTTTGAGAATGTAGTACAAGTGTTAATAATAATAATCTAAAAATGAACGTGAAAGCTTGTCATCCAGATCGCCAAGGGATAATATGGTAGTGAGAGGTATATAAAAAAAAAATAAGAGATTCTTCGGTGGGGTCAGAGAGGTACCAAAAGCAACGAATAAATACACCCGAGTAAAATAATAAAAGCAGATGAGATAAGAATGTTTGATGAAAAAAAAAATGAATAAATTATCGACCTTTTCTTTTCCTGTTTCATTTTCTCTTTGTTTTAAATGTTGGGTTTCCAAACGTCACGTCTCCGACGAACGTTCAGTTTCAAATTAAAAATCTATTTTTTTTTTTTATTATTTTCAAGTGGCAACCAATTCTTTGTCGTTCTTGTAGTGTGGATGGCGCAATATTCGTGTGGTATGTGGAGGGCCAATTGAAAAAATTGGGGAGACAGAAAGTGAGGGTCAATTTATACTTTGATTGAAATCTAAAAATGGGGATCATAGAGAGAGAAAAAGAGAGAGAGAGAGAGAGAGAGCGATATTGCAGACACAAAATACTAAACTCACCCGTACGGCAATGGGATCGTCACTATAGTCAACGGGTTGACACTTTAAACTGTAGTGGAAGAGCCATCCACCCATCAGCGACTGTCAAGACGCATACAGACATTTTTATAGCAGATTCATCATTTCATTGACAAACCAAATCATTTCGTGATCGACGACTCATTCCACCAAGTCCACACCGTTGCCCTCTGTGCTCATCCCCATCTTATCAATCTATCCTTAATCTTTCAATTCAATGCACCCTCCATTCAAAATATGTTAAATGCCCACCCCCCAACGATCAAACAATCACAACTAAGTGTCAAGAAAGAAAGGGGGGGGGGGAAATGATAGAGAGCGCAGAAAAAATAAAAAATAAACAAATAAACAAAATTCGGAAAGAGGAAAATAATTCAACATAAAAAGCGGGAAGGCGGAGAGGAAGCGAATTGTGCGTGACGATTGAAAAACAGAAAAATTCAAATGTGCCGCCGCAATGTTGAAAATGAACAGCGGATCCACTTTCCCCACCCAGCCCAACTGTTTCCCATCTTCCGATACAATATTTTTTTTTTCCGATTAAATTTGGCCAAGTGGCACAAACAATTCGTTCGAGGAATTTAATTGAAAGAAGGTAATTTAAAAAAAAAAGGGGGGGGGAAAGGTTTTGAGGTGAAAGTTTTCAGGAGTGAATTGAAACGGACTTGGCCGAATCGATCAAGGATTTCAGGATATGTAAAGGATACCGGTGTGGACAATACGGTGGCAGGACGTTTCAGGTTTTAATTTCTTTTTCTTTTCTTTTTTTTTCCTCGTCAATTTTGTTGTTCCTTTCAATGCGATGCGAATTTTTGTTTTTTTCAACGATGTCTTAATTTTCATTTTTTTTTAAAGTTAACTTATGAACATGTAATAATGATTTATGACGTGATCAAAGCGTGGCGTGAAACAATCGTTTTTACCTCGTAGAAGAGCCACGTGCTGAAGATGACCTGAATCGCGTTGTAAATGACCAGAGTGCGGCGAAACTGGAAGGCTGGACGGTCTTTCATGTAGGCCGGTCCCCACACTTTAACGAGCATGACGTAAGTCAGGCAAATGAAGAGCGTCGACAGAGGCGAGCTCATAAACAGCCAATTCTCCACTCTCCTGTCTGTTTGGGACAAACACAATACAAATAATAAGTTGAAACATTTTCGTGTGTGTGAATACATTCAATTTTTTATTTCTGCAAGCCCAATCGAATTCAATTAGACTCCTGCGCATTCCCTTCGTAAATCGTTATTGTGACCATCGCGTATCGAAAGGACCTTTATGTCACGCAAAGACGATGATGTCCCTTTTTTTTTGTTGTTAGTTACGGAGGTTGCCACACAAAGCTGCACGGTCACTAACTTGCCCGGCAAGAAAAATTAACTAATTAAGTCTTTTAGCCCACCCGTTAAATGTTAAAAGACTGTCAGTAAATAAAAAAAAATTGCTAGTTTGAAATCAGCAATTGTTTTGTTAGCCAAACTTTATGTGTCCAACAATGTCCTGCAATATTGAAATGTATACTGAAAAAAACAAATGTGTAAGACGATATCAAACTCACTAACACGAATGGACATCGAAGCTACGTCATCTTTCACTATGACGTCAGTTCGCCAAAGACAATTTCAAACGTTAAGGATCGCCTTTCTCAACAATGACATTCAACTTGGCAAAGAAGGAAAAAACAAAAAACAATCGAAAGTGCAACATTTTGTTCTAAATGAAATTTCTACTAACTGGTTTTTCACGTTTGATACGTCATCACCTCGCGGACCAATACGAAAACAGCGTGTGATCTTGAAACGAGTTTATCTCGTTCTACTGGATTAGCCGTTAAACGATTGCGATTATTTGACCTAATTCATTATTCCATTCAACCAAATCGAATTTCCGCTTCCTCTTAAATCATCTCACATTTACATACACACACAAAACAATTGGATTTGAATTGCCATACCTGTGAAGTTGGCCATCAATTCAGTCCAAACAAACGGAAATTGATTATTTTTTTAAAGAATTTAAATGTCATTTTTATTTACCTCTTAGGTCCCATATGCTGTTGTAACCGTCGACGACGGTAGCCACAAGGGATGCCATATTGTATTGCTACTTTGGACGTTTCTAGGTTTTCACCGGTTGGGAAAATTTTTTTCGCTTTGTGTGTTTCACCTTGTGGGAAGAACCACCGCGTTTCGACGTACTGCGTGGCCCACAGCGGAATGAAAGTCAAGACCTAAGGGGGTGAAAACAAAAGAAAAAAGCACACCATTAATGATTTAAATTTTTTTTTTCAAAAATTGACGTCCCAGTGTTGTCAAAGAAATTTAAATGATCCAATCAAAATCCGATCTGAATCTAACAAATTTAAATCAAACATTTCCAGATGAATACAGAAATGGGCTAGTTTAGCAAGATATTCAAATTCGTTTTTAAGAAAGAAGCACAGGAAATGGTTTGCATATCAAACTAACGGGTTGCATCATTTAGAGATGCAGACATCATTAAGAAAAAGGAAATAGGGTCAGTGAAAACAGCCGTTGCGTCACATTGCGAACATGACCAACACCCACCAGCGTTCGGGCCGCGAAACGGAACTAGGGTTTACCTTGAAGGTGCCAATCACAAAACCCTGACCGAGGAATCTTCTGCAGAGATAAAAAACAAAACAAAAAACACTTGCCTAACAAAAAATGTAAAAGACCGAAGCAGAGGATGGAGATTTTTTTCTTGGTTAAGGAATCAGGTCAAACCATGGCTTAGAGCGATGATACAAAACACAGACATACGCACGTAGACACACACGCATAGAGCGTCGATAATCAGAAAAGGAGAGGCACACACCGAGGGTGGACGACTACACAAAAAGGTATGAGAAGAATTTTCACCTGTTCGAACCTTCCCCCCTCCCATTCTTTTTTTTTTCCTCTCTATCTCTACCTTATTTTCCCTCCAGAGTTGGGCAACCATTCAAGTCCGTTCTTGACAGTGTTCCCGAATGATACCCATCTTCAACTTTGTTTTTCTTCTCTATTTTTCCTTTGTGAGTTTTTTTCTTTTTCTAAACCTGCGTTGGCTTCTAGGTTGCCAAATTGGGCCAATACCAAAAACTTAAATTTAATTTTTTTCAAAATTCTGTTAAAAGCTGAAAACAAAACAAAAAAAATGGCTGCGGCGTTCAACTCTCTCAAAGGTGTGGGCTCGATTTCGGCGCTCGCACAAAACCTTCTGGCTATAGTTCGTCATAGCCGACCTACATCTTTTTTTTTTTTTTTAAATCCCCAACTTTCACCTACATGTTCTTCACTCTCTTTCTCAACAGGCAATCTATTAGCCAATCAGTCATAAAACAAAAAACAAAAATCAAAAAACGTTGACTTCAAATTTCAATAAATCAATCAAAACAAAGGACATCATTTAAGCGGGCCAAAAAAAGAACATTGAAGCTAATCACGTACCAAACGAGAATTTCTTTTGCAAAGAGTCAATCCAAAATAGGATTAACACTTAAAAAGAAAGAAGAAGAAAACAAAACAAAAAAACGTGCCAGGTGTAGCTGCAACAAACACTCACTGTCGACTGTACGGATGCGCAACGGAGGGATAGAGGAGGCGAAAGTCGGCGCACGCGCGTCCACCACGACAGAGGCACACAGGTAGACACACTCTCACACACACACAAGCACGTTATGAAGAGAAGAAGGTGGGCTGGATTAGGCGATCAGAGTACGTGTGTGTGTGTTAAAGCCCACGTGGAAATGGGGTCTCCTCTTTATCGTTAAGACTTTTTAAAAGGCCGGAGCTGTTGGACGCACAGGTAGGGGCGGGGAGGAATTGGGAGAAGATGAAGATGAAGAAATGTGAGACTGACACACGGAGAGAGACTGGTCATCGAATCGGCTCATAGTCCTTCTATATAGTTGAAATGCCATCGTGACCCCGCCCCCTTTCTTTGGGTGGACGCAGGCAAATGGCTACGTGCTGTCCAAAAAATCAAACTAAGAATAGGCAATTGCAAAAATGTGTCTGCAGGTAAAGTTCTCTTTGATTGACCTCGGTTATTTCTAGATATTGTTTTGCCCGTGCCAAATTCGTCGTATTGAGACGATACGCAAAAGTGTCGAAATTGCTCAACAGACAGGGACACTCCCTATACGTCAATTCGAATGTTGGAAGGGAATAATAATATAAAAAAAAGTGAATTCAAGGTGTAATAAACAGGTCGAATGGGCAACAGGTAAGAAACAAAAACAACGACACATAAAAATAGAAGGGGAAGAAACCCTGTTTGTTAGATTTCTACAACCCTTAAAAAGAACGCAATCAAGGTTGTCGCTGCTGTTGTTACGGACTTGCACCGAATCCTGTTCCATTTCTTTTAATTATCACCACGGGGACGATCGAATTTCATATGCAAAACACGTGAACACGAAAAGCTGATTTGTTTTTCAACTGATTTTGGCTAAAAATATCTCAAATCCTTGAAAGCCGATATGGCAATCAAATAACCCATACCTGTTTCAGACCGTCTTCAATTGGAAACTGTAAGCGTTTGATTGGCCTTGGCTATGGCTAACCGGATCAAACTACAACTGTCTCTTATTGCTTCATCCATGCATCGCTCGATTGGCAATGCATTTAAATACCAAACAACTAAGACATTAAACATCCAATTTTGAAAACTTTTTTTTTTGTTAAACAAATTAATCGACTACACACATGAAAGGACCCCTGCTTGAATTAAAACTCGAGTGTCTTGAGTGAGCCAATCGAGGTGTGTGTGAGGATAGCGATTGTAAAAAAGAACTCGTGTCGGATAAAACGAGTGTTCATCGGGAAATGAAACATGTCGAGAATCAAAACGGGGGACGACACGCTCGACATGTAATCCATCGTAAAGCAAGTTTAAAAGCAACGGCTTTTGTCCATTAAAAAATCAATAAAAAGGGCGGCAAAAATTGTGGGTATGTAAAAAATAAAATAAATAAATACGCCCCAACTATTAAAATTCATCAAGTACAGAATAAAATAAATGGGCGAAATGTATGAAAATAAACCTATTCGACCCTGTGTGCAGATATGGAGGTCAACAGTCTTTCCGGAATGTTCGAGGAGGACATTTTTCTAAAAAGAAAGGTGGTTCTCAGGTGTCTGACCCCGTCAACCTCTTAACGTCAAAAAAGAAAAACGTGGATTAAAAAATAAAATGGATTTCTCTAGAGATTGACATTCAATGAAACAAATATAAAAAAAAAAGGTCAACTGCTAAATACTTGGACAAGGAAGAAGACATCTAGACCCTGACCTACCTATTTAACTGCGCACTTGCTTTGTTTTAATTTTTTCTTTTAACCCCCTAGCCGTTCGTCAAAGAGATTTACAATCGAATCGCAAACACTCAAAATGCTTCAAAACCGATAAACTCCCTCTTTTTTTTTTTTCTGGGAGGCGGCTGCTAGACGTACAGATATTTCACAAACTTTCTATTTGGCAAGCGAAAGTTTGGCGGCGGAAGGAGGAACAAACACGGACCTCTGGCCGATGGCAACGGCCATACATAGAACACACTCACAATCGATATCGGCTCTATTCAAGAAATAGAATAAAAACGAAGGCAATAAACAGTCGTTTTCTACCATCTTCAAAGCAAAAATTATTTTCACTGTGATGGCGTTTTTCTAACATTCAAATTGATAATAACCAAAGGAGGTGTCTAAAAATTTAGGATGTGCGTGTAAAGAGGCGCGCACACACACACACGAAAAAAAAAAAGGAAAGTTGCAACTACTTTGGTACGCAGCTATCGGATATCGCGCAAAATTTCCGATTCATTCAACATTTAAAAAACAAGATTAGAGAAAATTCCCACAATTTCCAGGAAAGATAATGAAACATTTCTACAATATGGCCTCGCGAGTCTGTTATCGATCTCCTCACGAGCTAATCGTGAAACATTCACGGCCGTTGCGTCAACGTGATGACATATCAGTTCCGTTGCCACGGCAACCTTCCGCGTTACTTGGACCCCATTTCCGGACGAGAGATGAGATCACGCAAAGTGGTACACGCACGACGATCTGTTTTATGCAGCAACAAACGCGTGTTTTTAATTTCAAACGGCAAAGCGGGAATTTAAAAAATCCGGAATAACACACTATAAATGACGTCATAATCAAAGCCAATTTTTTTTTTTCAAAGTGGAAAAAACCTGAATAATCATTTTTTTGTTGGTAGATTATTTAGGAAAGCGAAAGCGGTTCGTCTGGTTTTAAAAAATCACGACCGGTAATACATTAACAGCCTAACAGACAGGATCTCTTTCCGCCAAACACGTTGCGTCTTTCATATTAGAAAGTAGCCACTCGCAGATCCGTTTTCCTTTCTCCAAACATTCTCTTTCAAAAGAGATGAGCTTCTTCCGATTAGCTCTCGAAAAACGTGGACGTGTCAGATGAATCCCGATAGATGGCACGTAGCCTTAAATGTTAAGCGTATCCCAAAGAAAAAGAGAGGAAAGAAAAACAATTCAATAATCGCCTGCGATGACCTATAGCTGCTGGCCCTCTTGTTATTCCGCATTCCGTCGGGTCAAGGCTCTTCGTTTCTTCTCGTGTCGTCTCACGTTCAAAGCTGATGGACGTACGGTACTCATTCACGTCGTTCTATTACCTTCCTTTTTGTTTTCTTTGTTTTTTTTTTATTATCCCTTTGAAAAAGAAATAATAAAAAAAAAGATGCGTCGTTTCTCCTATCGGATCTTTTCCCCCTTTTTTTTCAAACTTTTAGGGTTTTCTTGATATTGCTGCCTTTTTTTTCTTTTACAGGTGGGCTTCTCGATTTAGTAGGTCGTCAGGTCATGCCGTAGCTGCAAGGGATTTTCATCCGCCCTTCCATCTTTTTTTTTGTGTGGGGGTCTTAGATTCCTAACGGGAATCCCTCCCGGTCCCTCTCTATCTTGTCTTTCAACATGGCAGATACCAAATAGTATAAAAAAAAAAAAAATTAAAATCCAAAAATTTTGATTTTGTTTTTTTCTGCTTCCAACTATTCGCCATTTTAAAAGAAAAAAGGGCCACACCTTGAATTGGAACTCACGGTGTTTCTTCGTCCCTCTAGCCGTTTTTTTGTATGCCCTCTACCCCCCAAAAAAAAGAAAAAAAAAACACACAAAAATGTGGGACATGAAAATAAAAATGAATTAAAAAGAAAGAACGGGTCTATTTCGCC
Organism: Daphnia magna; assembly: GCF_020631705.1. Taxonomy (NCBI): domain Eukaryota; kingdom Metazoa; phylum Arthropoda; class Branchiopoda; order Diplostraca; family Daphniidae; genus Daphnia; species Daphnia magna. The sequence goes on from NC_059183.1 coordinate 14,726,322, forward strand.
TTTGGTTGGCTGAGAAAACTAGGCGGCCACGTCCAGATCCCATAGCTCTCCATTTTGGTTGGCCCTGTGCGTAGTTGTACATTGCGGGATTGCCAACAATACGCGATAAGGCAACAACCGTGCGGTATGTGGTATCACTTCCGTATGTTACGCGCCTCTGATAAAACAAGCCTACATCAAAATACTGAAAACTTCTGCACATGAAAAATTCCCTGTTTCATTGCTACGGTCAAAAAACGAGAAAACACATCCAATTAGCCCATGAAATGAATCATTTTCGTTCAGAATGGTGGTGCAAAATCAAAACCACTTCCCCCTTCCCAAAAAATATAAATGTGAAGAGGAGTAGACCGTTCAAAATCACGAGGCGTTTTCCCAGGCAAGTCAACAAACTCTCTTCTGTTTCACCTGTTTCATCCATTTCTTTTATGAGCAGTCACGAACGTGTACGATTCATCATCCAACACGACACATACGAGGAAAAGGTTTTGTTTCTTCCAAAAAGTTCATAGGGTTCAAAACTAAAATGCAAGAGACATGGAGATATCAAATGTAAAAAAGAAAAAACCCTCGTGAGGCAAAGACAAAAAAAAAAACGCGCGTGTTGAGTCAAGGCACATGTCAGCTGTAGACAGAATGGCGGCCACCACCAGTAAAACCCTAAGGCTTTCTTTCCCGAAAAGAAAGACTTAATTTAGCCATATTTTTCTGGGAATAAAAAAAAAACGAGATTTCTCGAGAAACAGGTGGTTCGTTTCAGTTCGGCACGTTTTTTTATGGTGGGGGAGGAAGAAGAGAAAAAACGAATCGCTCGAGGGTTTGGGCACGAAAAATACCAAAAATGCGTTAACTTACCCGACTGTTGTAATGGCGACGAAAAGGGAAACCAACGGCAGCCGACAAACAAAAAAACTCGTTGCAAAAAGAAGTCGTCCAAAATTTGACAATCAAAAATCAAGGTGTTCAACCGGTCCTTCTTCCTTTTTTTTTTTTTTTTGCTGTGTGTGTCTAGTGGAGAGAACCGGCTCGACGTGACACGACACTAACAATTCTGCTGGCCAACTGTGGACTGCCTAGTCTGGAGGCTTGTACCATTCGCGGGTACCACCAGAGCGCCCGATGTGGGTGTGTGTGTGTGTGACTCTCTCCAACGCCATGCAACTCGAGGCGGACAAAATGAGAGAAGAAAAGGAACGTTCTCTCTGACGCCCCCACACACACATACCCAGTGTGTTTGTCTATCGTTTTACCTGTTTATCTGCCGGCTAAATGCATGTGTGTACTCTATAATATCATCACGCACAGCCGACAACGATACCCAACGATACGCGGAAATGGCGGCCATTTCTGTCATTCCTCGTTGCAAAACTTTTCGATTTCTTTCCCCCTCAGATCTCCTTTTTTAACATTTGAGGTTCAAAGGAACGTCATCATTTCTTTTTTTAGTTTTTTCTGGGAAGATTTTTTTGGAGGTTTCGTGCAAGATTTTCTCTCCCCTCCCCATTCCAATGACGTCTTTCCCCTTCCCCAAAAGAGTCCTTTCGATCGACGCCATCTAACGTCAACATTAGACAGAGGGGTGTCTGTTTAGTCTTTAAAAAACAATATGTTACGTTTTGTTTTGTTTTTTCTTGGAATTGAAACTAAAACAAAATTAGGATAAACAACTTGGTCAAAAACACCTATCGCGTCATTCTTACAGAACGGCCAATAAAGAAATGAAGAGAGTCTTTGAAGAATGACAAACTGCACACGTGTTTTCCCACTCATGAGACCGTAGCCTCCTAAAAACTGGAAAGTCGCCATATGACTTTTTATGTCGCTTTTTTTTTGCATAAAAAAAAAAAAAAGAACCTGGATCTCAGCCCAGGATATTAAAAAGCAAACCAAACATGCAACTCTTAAAACTTTCTGTCATTCATTCCTGAAAAAACGGGGGAGAAAAAAAATTTTTTCGCCAATGACTCAATATAATCCTCCGTTATATTTCACTGGGCATCACAAAAACTACGGTCGGCATTTTTTGATCGCCATCTTGACCAAACATCGCAACTAGCATTTTTCATCAAAACCTTCTTTTTTTTATCATGTTAATCAGGTTATTTAGTTATGACTACGTATGCGACAACAGCAGTTGTGGCACCGTTGTTGTGTGTTTTCCTTCGTTCCGGTTGTTGAAGTCGGTGACCAGGCTAGATAACGTGAGCCGACATTTCTACCTCATTATCATCATCCTGGGCTTATTAGTTGAGCTCTCTCTCTCTCGCCTTATTTCAACAAAAGTCATTCCCTCCTTTTTAGAAGTCACCTTTATTTCTTATCAGCAAACACACAACATATGCGTTGAATGTGCTTCAAATCTATCTCGAGCCTTGACAACATAAGGCTGAATTTACAACACTACCACTCCTCCTGCTCCTCGTCCAAAAAACGCCAACCACGAGACGAGCAGACAAATGAATGTCGTTTCTAACGGATTCATAATTTCATATTAGCTCACAAAACTTATTAACGTGAAGTACATTACACTAAACTAGAAAGAACAACATTTTGTCGAGTTTTTTTTCCCTCTCTGTCGTTGGGCAACAAGTGCGGGCGACCACTGTCTTTTGTTTTCCGAATGGGCAAAAACGCAACAATTGAACACGAGAAAATTCTAAAAATAAAAATAAATAAATAAAACTAGGTCCATAATGGCCAACAAAGCGAGAATACACCAGGTAGAACATCTAAAGAAAATGTTTCAGCTGTTGTCCAGTGAAAATTGAGGTCGCTAACCGAATGGCATTATAATATTGGTGGAAACGGCAAGCCAGCAGCAGTTGCCGAGTCCACCAAGAATTTATATGGCCCTGCCATTTATCAGCCAACAGTTGTAAAAAAAAAAGAAGAGCCTTTTCCCCAACATCACGAATATCTGCTACAATAAATATGAATAAAAATACTTGTACTACTATAGTTGATTTTGAAGAGCCACACACATGCTGATTTGGGCGAGAAAACTATACATGTGGCACGTGCTTACGTCGTCTGGTGGCAACTAACTGTGACAGAAAACTATCAGAGCATCAAGCCTCTGTGCGGATGTCTATCGTATTGAGTCCATATAGAAATAAGATGAGGAAAAGAAGGAAAAATTCAATAATAATACGAGTCCAAACAACAACGGAAAAATGGTTGAATTTGCTGACCAAACGATAGGCACCAAATGTACCCAGAGACAGCAGCACCACCTGTGCCGGCGGCTGTTGTTATTTGGCTGACCTCAAAAAAAGTGACATCACACAAAACCAAACGACCGCAAAATAAGCCCCTCGAGTGGATACAAAAAAAAGGCCGACCTTCCGTGAAAAAAAAAAAATATATATATATAGAGAGAGAACACCTTATACCTTCCTGGCTTTATCACTCACATCGGTTAGCATCGGGAGTAGGGCACCGATCGTGTGCGTCAAGACCCACCATTCGAAGAAGAAGAAGAAAAAAACCTTGAACTTGGCAACTTCCTCATTGTTATTGAGTTTGCTACGTGCTTTGTCTTTTTCGTGTCGGTTCAGCAGATAATCAAACGAATGCGATTTATAATCGGGTCAACACATTCTCCAACTGCGACGTAATCTTTCATCTTTATTGTTAATCGAAATGATAGTCATAATCGATAATCGATTATCGCAATTCTCCTGATGTTTTCACAACATTTCCGCCATGTTTTTTTTTTCTTTCCTTCTTCCTCATTGTAACTAAATATCTTTTGTGTTGACCACATTTTTATGGAACACGATACTTGCATATTATTGCATGCCTGGCAAGAAAAGCTTGATGTATCAAGAGAAGAATAGAAAACAGTTGAGATCTTCTTTCGTTTTTTTTTTTAAAGATTTATAGAGTAGCAGAGAGTAAAGCCAGAAATCGTCTAAACTAAATGGGTTCATGTTTTTTCTTTCATGTTTGACGGTGTATAGCATTCCTATTCATTCAGAACTCGATTCACGTAGACGTGAACAGCAGGACAGGCCCCAATGGCACGTTGACCTCTTTTCTCTTCGGCTTTCCCGTCTCGCATGCAAACATACACAAAAGAGAGAGAGAAGGATACCACAAGCAAGTCTTGTATTGACCAACATCGTGAAAATATGGGAAAATGAGTATAGGGTTCTATCCCAGATTCTTATTGGCCGTCTAGTCGCAGCATCAGGAGGAATAAATGTCCAGTTGGCGTTTGCTTACTGGGCAGGAACAAGCTTCGTGTATTCATCGCATATACACACAAACACCCATAAATAGAGGCGCAGACTAATGAAGAAGGGCTACGTGTATTAAAAGAAACAAAAAAAAAGATTAAAACGAATGAAATGGGACGCGTGTGAAAGCGGGAAGCGAAAGGAGCAAATGAATCAATAGCGGAAAAAGGAACGGAACGATGTCGCCAACAGTGGTAGAAGGGCCAGACAGGATCCCGATGACGTCCAACGTGAGCCACCGTTGCAAATGTTGGTCTCGCAGCAATGGACGGCCAGGAAGCGATCACGATCGTTGCTTTCTAATTCATCAGAATATGCAAATCAGACAAATAACAGGATCCCGTCATTCATCAGTCCATATCTCTCACAATCAGACTCGGCCATATTGAATTCTTTATGTACCGTCAGCCCATCATATCGTTTATTGTATAGCAATTTTGTTTTGTTAAGGGGTGGGTGGGTGGGGGGAGGGGTTACATTTTTAATAACTATGCAAATTTCTCCCGTCTACTGAGGAGGCTTTCCAACTGATACTGTTCGGATGAAAACAGGGATATTGGAGAAATGGAAGACTTTGTTATTTTGCATTCGAATGATTGAGGAAAATGGAGCCAGGAGAAACAACCGAGTGAATAGTCACGAAAACGATGACATACGGATGCAGCTGTTTTTGTCTTCTTCTTTTCTTTTTGGCAAAGTGAAAGTGTGTGTCTATTATGCAGAATGAAGCCCCTTTTCCTCTTTTGTTTTACGCAAAAGAATAATAATAGACCCTCTTCACCTTGTAATCACATGCAGAAACCTAACCCTCGCGTCCCACTTTCGTATGTTTTTCAGTGCCATATGCTGTAGGCAAATAAACCCATTTCCATGGCTATTGCTGTTTAGCATCACAAGAGCTGGAATTCGTTGTTTTATTTTTGTTTTTCTGTTGTGGTAAAAACAGAAGGAAACAATATTTTTTGAAAAAAAAAGGGGGGAATTCCAAGGAAAACTTACTGTCAACACAGGTTTTTTCGTCTCCACATTCGCGGTTGATTAGGCCGGAAGGCAGGTGCAATTTCTAGGGGAAAACAAAAATAAGAAGGACGAGAAATAGAAATAGGTAGTAAATGGAGAAAAAGAGCACAAACAGCATTAAAAAAAACACGCAAAAAAGAAAATAGGTGGTTTTTCTTTTTTAATGATAACAATCGTTTCAATTTCATTTTCCCACATGTTATTCCGCTGGCTGATGTCGGCCGTGGTGGCAGATGGCTCCAACGAGAGAAAGGGCTCTCTTGGAAAAGCGCAAATCAAGAATATAATATTTCCCAAGGAAAAAGCTGCTGGCAATGACCAAAGCAATAACCAAAAAAAGAAAAAAATGAAGAGAAAGCTGCTCGCAAAAGATTGTAGAGTAGAAAGAAGGCCAATTTAATATAGAAAATGCTTCAATTCCTCCCGCAAAAAAATGGATGGAACGCAAAACATGTTACAAGAAAAATTTCGTGAAACAAAAACAAAACAAAAACTTACTAGACATCTGTCGGCTGATGATGGACATGTCACTGCTTGGCTGTCTTCGAATTTGGAACAACCTTTGCAGTTGACACATCGCAAAGCGGATGTTGCAATTGGAAACACCATCACCAAGACGACCAACATCCACAATCGCCCATCCATGTCTTTTAATTATTGTTATTACCCCCCCTTTTTTTTTTATAGTTCTTTATTAAATTCGCACTCACACACTCAGGTAGTTTATGTTCTCTTGTATTCCACTCACCTCCGTAAAAGATGCTGGATCTGTTTTTAAAATAAAGGATCCGTCCGGTCCGTTTTTACCCCGTTCCGTGTTACCCCCGGCTAATTACACCATCAAATCTCACGAAATATCGTTAAAAAAACAAATATTATTTTTTTTTTTCTCAGCAATAACAAACAAAATTTTAAAAAGAGTTTCCACAAACGTGTAGACAGATGGGTGGGAAGGCGGTCCAATAGGAGGGTGGGGGGGATAGGACGGGCGACAACAAGCACATCACAAAGACGCTCGACGTCTGGTAGCTACTGGGATGGTGACGCCAGTCGAGACAGAGTGGGGGTATACTGTTCATCTTATAGTCCGGATCGAGCGCGCGCAGCACTCCAATTCTTTTAAAGCCATCAAGGAACCGAGAAAGGGGGAGGGCTATTGGTCTGGTAAAGGAACTCTAACCCTCAACGACCATCCGCCGACAAAGATGGCGATGTGTACAAAGTACTTGAAACTCGCCGACTAAGAAAAATATACTTGATCAAGACAAATCTTTTTTTCTTTTTTTTTTTCTTCTTTTTTTCACTCAACTGAGTTTCCGTTCAAAGAGTGTCGCTGAGTTTCACGATCGAAGATTTATTTTGGAAGGGGTTGTGCTGTGTGAATGACAATCCATTGAAGAAGGAAAAAAGAAAGAGAAGAAGAAGGGTATCCGGTGGATTTGACAAGTAATCCATATTAATGAGGTCCCATAGATAAAGGGATTCGGAGAGTTTATACTAAGATGTGAGATAACAGCCATTTTTTTCTTGTCACGCAACCGCGTCGATTAGTTGAAACCGAAACTACGCGCACATTTTTAGATAACTCGATCAAGATTTACGCTGATACGCAGACAGTATACAAGTAGATTACGATCCCGCGTGATTATACGTGTTCAAATCTTTGGCGCGTAATTGATCCAGTGAGTAAACTACTACTCTGAGCGGTAGTTGAATTACACTTGTTATGCACCATAAAACCCCCTCCTTTAACGACCATAACGGGATATTTTAAGGACTGGTTATTCTGGTTATTCAACTACTTTCGCTAATACATTTACAGAACCTTGATCCGATAACACGACCGACAACTTGTTTTTAAACAGAATCAAACACACTCGATTTATTTTCCTCATCTTTAAATAATTTAAGAAAACAAAACAAAACGATAATTACATAGCATCATCAACAGCACGTTAACGTCAAAATAAGGATTTCTTTTCAATAAAGTGACTGACGTCTCGACATCAATTGAAACAAAAGACAAGGATCAAAACGCAAGGAGAAAAATATTGAGCCGCCAGTTGAAATGGAATACAACAATGACGCGCGTAACGATCGTCAAGTGGGTTATGCCAACACTTCCATCTTTCATCTTTCCCCTACGGTTTCGGATCGTGAAAACAAATCCCCATCTCCACAGAAAAGGAAGAAAAAAAAAAACGAGGGGCAGAAATGAAAAGGAAGAGAGCTTCACGCACGCGCGCCAAAGAGGATGTCATCTTGATAAATAGAGTTGCGACGTTCATCCTCATCGACCCCCACCATCTCGTTTTGTTAACTTCATGCACAAGAACAAAAACCAAAAAAAAAAACAGAGTTAACCTAAATGTGCCCCTAGAGGCAGCAAGCACAAAGACGAGTGTAAATAAGGACGTCGGAGTTGAATCCGTCACATTTTCAGGAAAGACAGTACACATTTTTTTGTTTTTCAAGTCCAACAGTTTCATACATTTGGCACGACAACACAATCGCAATTAACGAAAGAAAAACGTAGAAGATAAAGAGAAACATCTTCACTTTCGGCGAGGTCTGACTGCTTTACTCGATCGTCCATCTTGGCCGTCCGGCTGCGGATGACGGCCAGACGCTATGGGCTGTTGAGGCGAAACGAGCAGATTCGGTGGCGACGGTGGCGCAACGGGACGCTGGTGTCGACGATTGGCATTACGACTAGCCGGACTCGAGCTGGACGTGTGCCGTGGGAAGAAAAAGGCGGCACTAGAACGTCGTTCATTGTTGACACTGAAATCTTCGCTGCACTCAAAACAGAGGACGTAGGGAGACGACGCCGATCGATGAGACGTACGCGACGCTTGCAGCGTCGTATCGGCCGACGCGTGAGACGCCATCAGCGTGGCAGAGCTGGTCATGCCTTCGACACCTTCGTCCACGTTCGTCAACCGATGATAACCATCTCCACCTTCGAAATCGTCGTCCAAATCCACCTCGACATCCATTTCAGACCGCAACCGCTCGCTCTCGTAATTATCCCAATCCAGCGAAGCCAAACTGCCATTATCCGTCTGCGTCCTTCTGTTTACCTATCCATTTTTTTGTTGTTTAATATAAACAGTTTTTTGTTCAAGTTTTTGGTTAAAGGAAGTTCACCCCGAAAACCAGAAATAAGGCGGAAATAAAAACATAGTTGAAAAGAAGACGGAGCAGCAAAGCGTAACGAGTGGGAGGGCAAGATGTCTACGACATGGTAATGAGCATGTAAAAGAAGAGAAAGAAAAATTTGGAAACAAACCAAGCGGCCTCCTGGCAGAATTTCGAACGACGGAAAAGTGCCCTTGAGCGGCAGAGCGGATCGAGCAATATCGAGCGGAAGACCGTATCCAGCGGAAACCACGTTCAGGCTGCAACTGCTGTCGGTTTTCGACGTCTGGCAACGTTTCAAATGGTTAGGATACCAACCACTGACCGAAGACGGACAACTCTGAGTCGCTTCATCCACCAGCTGGATCGTGGTGGTCGGAATCATGGGGGCATCCGTCGCAGACGTTACAGCACTAGCGGCCGGTTCGGCGGATGTAAACCCGCCGTCAACCATACTGCGAGGACTTGTACTTTTTCTTGACCATTTCCGATCATCTACCGCGGCCCGATCCATTAAATAATGATTCATCAATTCCGGTTTAGCTTCTTCTTCCCCATCAGCTACACCCTTTTCTTCGGGCTCAACAACCGCAACAGCCTGTTCAATATCAGCCGTGGCAAGCACCGATTCGGCATCGTTGTTGAGCTCAGAGACGGGCGTGTTGTAGCGCGGATGATACGGATTCGTAGATCCATAAGAATGTCCTTCAGATAAACCGCTTTTACTGTACTGAATGTGACGATGAGACTCGTCATCCGAGCCGGAAAAAGTGGCAGGTGTGAAGTGTCTACTACATTCGTTGTCAATGGAATAAAAATATGAGAACTTTTTTTTATTCAAATTATTAATGAGAAAACTCACTTGCTGATGGCTGCACTTTTCGAATGAGTCGACATGGTCAAAATGGAATACGATTCCGAGCTGGATGGCGATTGAATTTGAATAGACGGCATCATAGAAGCGGGACGTGAACGACGCAGCGGATAATGCTGACAATCATCTTCTTCGCGCTGCTGAGCTTCTCGATAATATTGACGTTGAACTTGACGATGATTGCGATGCTTTTGGCGCTGACTCGATTTTTGCAAACGATAATAATGGCTGCCCTGACGTTGACTAGAACCCGTAGCCGGTGGTCGCCAACTAGGTATAGCTTCGTTATTATTCGCCAACGGCGAACTAAAAGCGCAACCAGAAATGCGTTTCGCTTCCGACATACGAACGTCAGACATCGACCATCGATTAGAAACGGACGGCTCCGTCGCGCCAGTCTGTACCGCCACGTTAACTGCCCTCCGCTGTCAAAAGCACATGACCAAGAATATGGCAACCAATAAAAAAGGAAAATGGATGTTGATATCAACCGCAAAAATGGCGCACGAGTTATTGATCGTAGAAGGAAAAAAAAAAGGGGGGCACTAACCTCGACGTATCGGCACGAATTGCCACATTCGGCAAGTGAGGCCGTTGATGGCGGTGGCAAACATTTACAGAGAAGTGCACTGGCCCGCCATCGTCTCTCGTCAAAATAGCAACGGATAGCAAAATAGACGAGGGCGCAAACGGCCATAACTGTCATACAAACGACCACGACGCTTACCAGCCCCGAAGATGATGTGGAATTAGTGGTGGGAACCACGTTCACGTCTTGCAGCGAACTCATTCGATTCACTTTAATCGCGTCAATAAAATAAAAAAAAATGAAAAAGATTCAAGTACAAACTATGAAATATTTGTAACCAAAAATAAAATATCACTTACCCTGGTCTGGGATGGAAATGGAAGCGTTCAACATGAATAACAAAATGGCGGTGCCAAATAATATGGAAAAAAACAACAAATGTGAATTTGAACAATATAAAACAAAGAAATCTAATAGAGTTGATACATGGAAATATAGGCAAAAATGAATTGAAGTAAATCTGTATTGAAATCCAAAGTGTCTGTGAATGACAATAACAAAGTATCTATCCACAGTCGTCGAGAGTTTGAACACAAGTGGGTGACCAACGATCAGACGCGACCTTTGGTCGACAACGAAAAGGCAGGGTAAGAAAACGAAAACAAAAGATGAATTCGTTTTCGACCGATTTAGCATAAATATCAGTTGAGGTATAGGTTTTTGTTTTTTGTTTTTCTCGTTTTGAAATTGGAGATAGAACGAGAAAAAAAAAAGGGAATTGGTTGCCATTTCCCTTCGATATTATTTGCTCTTCTTTTTGGCCTTGGTCGATTTGACGCCCATTTTTTTCGATCCTTTCTTCTTCTTCTTCTTTTTCTTCTTTTCTTTGACACTTCCGTTGCCAGCCAAGAACTCCTCCTGATCATTATTACGCAATCAGAATGAATGATTTCACCCTTTACCTTGAATACGTACTTTTGTACGTCATAATAAAAATCGTATTAGAATCACCTCTTCGGTTTCGGCGTTGCGGTGGCGCTTCCGTCGACAAGGTGTTTTGGCGTACCACATTCTCAGATTCTCCTCGTCCTCCCTTAGGGCAAATGAAAAGAAAAACGCTAGAGAAGATGTGCCAATCAAGAATGAATTCCACATTTAATCGGCCTCTTCCTTTACTTCAGTTCTTTGAATCTTGCCCGAATGGATGTCATAAGAAACTAGCGGTACTCTTCAGGGAAATGGCGTCATAAACTGACACCGAAATAAGCCAGGAAAAAGCGGAAGCTTTCATTTTTCCTTTTTTCTACGCCTTTTCTTGGTGCATAACTGCCATGACCGGCTGCCTTATTTACCCACACTGCCCAGGAATACGCCATTTTTATTTTGGCAGTGATCCCAATATTTAAGAAATAGGTTACGGATCAGACTAAATCACAAATGATGTCCTTAAAACAAAATCTTCGCATTTTCTTTTGAAAATGAGATTCGCAATCATTTGAGGTTTCACGATCGCATCACTTGCGAATTGATTGGCGATGTTCACGTACTTGTAAATCGGTTCGCAACGGGCCAGCGCCGACACGAATTCGTCCGCTCGTAATATCTGACGTGGCAACAGCTGTTTCCGACGCTCGCTCAATATCTGTGACGTCATTATGTGAACATTCATTTACCACACAATCTCATATGTTTTTTTAAAATATAGTTAGACAAAAAAAGAAAAGGAAAATAGGTTACCTCAGAAACTGATCGAGCAATCGAGCCGGGCGTGTACGAGTCGGAAATCCGTGCCAGATTCGTCAATTCCGCCGGAGTCGTTGTGTACTGAGAGGAGCGTGTCGCTTGACGGATAAAATGATCCCACAGGGTGAAACGGGTCCCGTAATCCGGTGGCGGAATGCCAATCATTCGCTGGAACACTTGCGACAGATTCTTGAAAAAAAAAATAAAATGACGAAATGCAAAAATTGATTTGAATCGCATCAAATTAACTCTTTGATCGCATTCCCACGGAGTGGACGATGTTCCAACGAGGAGGACACGATCCTCAGGTCCAATGGCTCTCAGGATCTTTGGCAATTCCTTCCTCATACGACGCATGTCCCATCGTTCCATGCGCACCGATTTCTTCATAAATAGACGGTCGACGTCTTCGATGACGATTACGGATGGTTGCAACAGTCTGGAAAGCTTGTTTAGACCCAATCCAATTGAAAAAGAGTTTGATATATTCAATGAATGGGGAGTAAGGGAGGGGGACATGCTTAAACGGAAGTTACGGTATACATATAGTTACTTTAGTGATCAAATGGATAAGCATCGTCATCCCGGCCTTTCCCGGATAGCGGCCCATCAACGAAGAGTTGCTGATGTCGAATAAAGTGGCGCCAATGTGGTTACATATGGAGTGCATTAAAAAGCTTTTACCCGAGCCGTGCGGTCCGGCTAATAAAACGGAACGAGTCAATGGCGTCCTCTTGCGGATCTCCTCCGAGCCTTGACCAAAGTCAAATGTGATAGAAGATGGATTTTATTTAATGATAATTTAAAAAAAAAGAGGCAAATGAAGAAAATAGGGATACCCAGGGTTAGGATGCAATACTCGATGAGGGCGCTGCGGATGTCACCAAGTCCAGGGAAAGTGTCGCGCTTCCATTTGCGACTGAGCGGATCGACAACGGCGATGGATCCGAGGAAATCTCGGATGTCGGATTTTGGATAGGAGCGGATGATGCCGACTTGGACTAGTTCCTCAACTAACGACTCCAGCGTCCGGTCCGGAGTTAAATCTTTCTCTTTGCGCCCTCGTTTGGATTTTTTGGCCGCTTTACGGGCCGTTTTCCGTTTGCCTTTGCTCTTACGGCCGCGATCGCGGTCGTAGGCGGATTTCAATCGTTCCAGCTCGCGACGTGCCTTAATGTCCGCTTCCAATCGCATTTCGTCGTTGAGCTCTTCAGACACCTGCGCCCTGAGAAGCTCCAGGTCCCAGCCGACCCCACCCGTCTCCGCACGGTCCCTCCAAACGTCTAGAGGAAATCTCATCTTTTATTTGAAAATTACAAGTTCCAGTTACGAAACGGACCGTAATATTTCTGATTTTCGTAGACGATTTTCTCGAGCCATTGCGACGGTGCCATGTCGACACCTTTAGGCCGGTCCTCTTCGGCCCGTTTCATGCTGCTGGAAGTTTTGGCCATAGGTGGCGCTGTTACTTTCTTCATGCGTTGGCAAGATGAAACCCCAAAATTAAAAACCGATTACATCGTGCGTGTGTTTTTGTTGTTGAAAAGGTTCAAGGTTCCTCACTTTTTTCACGACGACGGGAACGGGCGTTTCAACCGGCCGGTCGGCCATGTTGTAGATGAGTTTGGATCCCCCTTCGTCCTCGGCTGGAAGGTCAGGAAATTTGCCGCTATGCTCGCGATGATCGATGTACCAGCGTCGAATTTGCTCCAAGAAACTTTCTCTGATAGCCGCTCCGTCTTTGTCTCTTTGACGATCGCGAAGCGTTGCCAACTCGATTTGATATTGCGCTTCGAGTTCCGTTTGCTTCAGCGTTCTCATTGCATCCAGTTCTTTCGCTCGCGTAATCTCCGCATTCTCTTTGTAGTTCTTGGGGACCTGCAGAAACACATTTTGCCGCATCCGACATGCTATAATTTCGCCATTAATCACCAATAACAAGTGCTGATTCTATCGTCTCCAAGGTCTTTCACGCTCCGTGACCAAGGACCTGCCCAGTGAATTTATTCACCACTACATTAAGATCTCCATTTGTTTTTTTTCACGACCGCACCCCATCACGGGTTCAATTCAAACTGCTGTTTTGCATTGGGCGTGTGATTTTGTTGTTGTTGTTTTTGAAATTGCTTAACGTGACGTTTTGTTACCTAGTGACCGGAAAACAAAAGAATTCTTTGAGGAAATAGATTTTTCTTCCCCAACCCCTCCCCCCACCCAACTATTGCGCCGTTCGTGCTTAGCCGGCTAAATATTCAAATGATTGATGTCGAATCTACGCAGCTACATATGGTAATACGTACTCATTTTTTTTTTTTCGTGCAACATGAAATCATTGGGGCGAGATAAAGGAATTGGAAATAGAAAACAGTTTTGCTTTAATACCATTCCGAGGAAAACCATTTCTTGATGGCGCATTTGACGGACGCGTTTGAGCGCTAAGAAACTTCGCCAGGCGTTTTGGATTTTGATAGCGGCCGTGTAGGTGTTCATGGCGGGCTTCAGCTTGTGCAACCCGCGTCCGGTCACCATTTTCTGCTGGCGGATTTGCTTCATCAAGTTGAAACGCAGACGGCCCTGGCGAGCTCGTTCGTGAATTTGAATCAGAGCCACGGCTTCATCCCACGTCATGGACGCGCTGTCGGCGCTCAGTTGTCGACGTGGATTGCGCTCCAATTTGAGCAGCAATTGCTGGACAAGCTGTTTGCGCTCCGTCTCGCTAACCGAACGGACGGAAGCGTTTCCGTCTCGATCGCCGTTGACCAACAGCGTCAACGGCGGATCGGTTTGTTCCGGGGACAATTTCAGCTGGGCCAGAGCAGCTCCGATGAATGGCGTTTCATTAAAATCAAGAATGGCCAGCTCGTTTTTCAATTCAACCACTCGACCAAGGACGGCCCGCATGATGGCGCTGATGTCACGACGTTTCTGGACGTGCAGCATGCTGTTGTAACAGACGTCCAGCTGACGGGCGACGACAATGTAGCGCAGGTAGACGAGACTCAGCCGCGAAAAGAGGACATGGCGGTGTTTTTCGGGCAGCGATGCAACAATGGCTTTCTCCTGATCCCATAACGATTCCAGCTCGTCCTCTGCCCAGCGCCACAGCTCGTTCAAGTCCACCCTGTCATTGATTTCAAACGACGTGTCACGCATACCGTACAATTCGATTAGCAAACAAATATCGTTTGTCTCAATGACAATGAAATAATAGTTCCTAGGTAGACTGGAACATTGACCTGCGTCACAGTTTTAACACAACAATATGCATATTAACAAGGCCCTTTAGTATAACTGGTTGGTCCAGTAGTGGGCAAAGTGCCACCAGCCTTACAAATAAACACACAACCTGAATTCTCGATTTAATAGTACAGACACAGTACACTGCCCTCTATAAGGATATGCAAATCTGACCGTCAATGAGTCACCGTATGGATACGGAACTTGAACGTTTGAGATTGACGCGCTCCATGCTGAAATGCTACACAGAAATATAGGACAGCAATACTGAGATGGGTTTAAAACTTACATGGACATGATGACTCTTGAATTTCAGATATCGAGAACTCGAATTCACTTGGAACAATGACGGACGGACGCTCCGGAACCGATCCAGATGTACGTATCGATTAAGCGTTGCCATAGTGATTTTTTATACATTATATACACCGTCATAAAACGCTTCGTGTTGTCGTTCAAATATGAATGGCTCTATAGTTTTATTGAATAATTCTTCGAACCTTAGATGTGCACGTTTATAGTGGAACAGGTTCTACAAACCTTGAATGAAATCAATTGAACCCTTTCCGTTTCTATATTCACGCTGAAAAACTTAAAAAGTAAAAACTTGATTCAAAGGTGAATCCGAAACAAGTTGTAAAGCCAACCAGTTTTTTATTACTTTCATTACCAGCAACTTGTATAATTTTCAGTCCAGTAGGTTGAACAACAAGCGAAATTGGACAGAGATGAATGACTTTGAACTATAGAGAAGAGCACCTTGAGCAACACATATTTACATTTTTCTATACAGGATGTACAAGGATTATTCAAATTTGCTAACTAACACTTTTTATGCCAAGAGTTTCACATTTGTAAATGCGCAGTGATTAGAAGAAGAAAGACCCGCAGGGAACAAACTTATGCATCATTTATGGTACCGGATTTTTTGCTGAATTTCCGCACAGCCTTGCAAACAAGGTATTTTGTTCCAAGGACATTGCAAGTAGCCTATTGAAGAACCTTTTATAGAAACATTTTTCACAATTGTGGGCTTACACATTTGAACAATAAACGTTTGAAAATATGTGACACAGTCAGGTCTACTGTCTGGTTTTTGCTTCTCGTTAGAACATGTGACCATCAAAATGACATTCATTCGCGAATCGTCTTATTTCGTGAACCTAAAAAGGGAAAATTTTGCATTGCAAATGAGAAAATGGTGGACAGGTTTGTCATTTATTACACCAAGTTTACACTTTGCAAATTGTCAAACTCTTGTGACTGTTGTTATTCTTCGTTATGTGACAGTAACTAAACAAGGACGAATCATGGATTTCCTCTACCTGTACGATTTTTATTACGCTTTTAACTGCTGCAATTATATTTTATGAACCATATAAGTGAAAGGTAGGAAAAAATATAAACAAACAGAAAATACAAGGGGAAAATCACGATTGTTTTCAAGGTTACCAGTTAACTTATTGGGGTAAAATCCCATCGTTCACGTGGTTTTCGCCATCGGTAGTTCACGCGTGCAATATGCAAGGTCACGATGACTTTATTTGGGGAAAAGGGGAAATCCCTAATTTAAAATACGAAAAGGGAAATCATTAAGGGAAGTTTGCGAAGTATTCACATGTCAACGTAACTGAAAACGTGAAGAAATGTATTTATTTGAATATTAATGCAATCGGAAAATTCCAACGCGTATAAGCTTATCGAGCTCTTGACTCTCTTCCTAGCGAATACTGGTGGACGACTCATACCTTTGGGGCAAAACCATGACATCATTTATTAATAATGCACGGTAACAGTGGGATTGACTCATACTTCTAAATGAAAGCGAAGATATCAAGAAACATAACAACTGGTCATGTTTGTTATTATCATGTTTGACTTAATCAGGGAAGCACAAGTATTATCTACTAAGTGTCTGATTACTCACCAAATCGTAGGAGGTTGTTAGTCACATCGGTGACAGATATAGGAAGAGGAGGATTAGAACAGCGGGATATGTCACTCAGTTTTCCAGCACCACCTTCCCCTAACCGCCAAAGGAATGACTCACGAAAATCAAATGACATGTTTCGTCAAGACCATAGTCGCCATCCGCTTCGAGCGGGAACTGTCCCGCTAAGGAACGAGTGATAACGAACGAAAAATGATAATTATCTATACATACTGAAAGGGCCAGACTGAACCACATTGTGCCTCACTCGACAATGGGCAATTTGAAGTTGATTTGTTTTGTTTTTTTGCAATAAAGAAAACGACACGATAATAAAAAAGCATATTGTTTCTTGCTCGTATGGCTCCCCTTATTCTATTTTGCGAATATTTAATGCATTTAAATGTTTTGTTTAGAAAGTGGTCATCAACACACTTTTTCACGGCTATACACACAACTCGATTTTTCCTCTTGAAAAATACCTTGTCCTGGTTTATTTATTTATTTTCCATGGACGTCATTGTTGACTTTCAAAGAACCTATTCTTTTTTCGTTTTTGCTTTCTCTTTAGTATGTTTTTTTTTTTTCCTGATTATTTAAACACGAAACAAACGGATCTTGTCTACTAAAGTAGACGGGAAGAATCTAAAGGCGAATTCGGATGATTCCACATTGCTTTTCTCTGTTGTATTTGTTTGCTACTGTTGTGCGCAACGAGCGACGTCAATGGCCATCATTTGCACCAAACAATAACCCGCATGAGAAACATGCAGGACGGCTATTGTTATTAAGAACAAAAACATTATAACAAAAAAGGCCGGAAGGTAAGGAAGCGGACCACCGAGCCCCCCATCTCGTAACTGGTACAGGAAAGCCTACTAGTCTGGTCATTATTTAACGAACAAGCGAAGAGAATGTGAAATGTATGAAACAGGATGTGTAGATTTACTTTTGTTCTTGACACTTTTTTTTTTTCGTTCTTCAAAAGCTGTTGATGCCATCTGTTTTCATTTTTTTGAACTTGCTATTCGGATTGTGTCACACAAGTTGTGTGACGCAATAAGATTTTTTTCCATTACGTAACGACGACCGTCGACATCTACCGTGAGTCACCGGGACTGTTTTTGTTGTTGTCATTCGTCGATACGATAGTGATCCTTGTAGTAACCTGCTTTTCTTTATCGGATCGATCGAAGCCGCGAAAACAAGCACATTCTTAATTAAGGATCATCAATAGAAATCAATATCATCTGAGCATATGCCATTGGAAGGATTTGTTAATGTAAAGAAAATCGGCTGTGTTATTTAATGCGGACGTAAAAACATGACTGTGCAATAGGTTGTCTACGTGATGTTAATGTTTTTACCTCTAACAAGAGTGTACAGCACGATGATTGCAAAACAGCCAAATGCTTAGTGGATGAAGAACGAAAAAAATCAATCCAATAAACAGCGGTCTTCTAAAGAAGAATGAAACTTTATTTTTTTTTTAAATCATGTGGCGCACGTATTTGATTAGCAGTGATCAAATGGCAAATATATTTTTTTGTAGATCAAATATTTGGCACAATACCAGTGTCGAACAGTGGTTCCATGTTCTATCCGATAACATGCTCATTCGTGAAATCAAAGGGGGATGCATTTGTACGCCTTTGATCGTACCCTCCGCAAGTTCGTTTTTATTAATTGGATCCCGTCGTAGGCTTCGTGTGCCTTAAACCCCACACTTAAAAAAAAATAGCATTGCTTACTATTTTCACGCGTAGCATAGGAGCTTTTCATCCCGATTAAAATTTATGCCTTCCAATATTAAAAATTTAATTTAATCGGTACATGTAGGATTACGTTCGCCTCGCTATACGAGCGTGAAGCTTGACGATCGTCAGAAAAAAATATATAGGGCAGTAACACTTTCGATTATCCGTAGTACGGTGTTGCAATTTTTAATGCAATATTGATCAACCATTGTCGGGAAGAAATAGCGCGGAAAGCAGATTTCTAACGTGTGCCACTCCCACTCACGGGGAGAGGGTAGGCAAATAAACTATTAAATGTATAGTGACTGAACGTTTCCATATTTTACTTCTATAGGCCTTGAAAACGCGTTCAGGCGTCGAATGTATCATCCACTATGTTCTTATAGTTGGTGATAACCGCCCACTTTCGTCGCACGTGCCGTGCGAACCACGTCACATTTCAGCAGTTGTCTCGACGTCAGGCGGGTGACGATACGCATATTTCTTAAGTGTCGTAAGTTAGTGAGAGACTGTAAAATGTTTTCCTCCATTTTAACGCTAGTGACATTTCTAAGTTTCACTGTCGGACAGAATCTGGTTCTAATTGGTGGTAATCTCAGAGATGATAACACTCAAGTCTGGAACAAAATGGTCCAACTGGCTGTAAGTTTTTTTTTAATAATGTTTTTTTTTTTTTAGTCCCTTATTTCAAATGTTGAACGAATACCAGGGTGGACAAGGCGTGGCAAGAATTGGAATAATCTCCGTTTCCAATCGGAACACAATCGAGGGTGACAGAGTAATTGAAAACTTTGTGAGAGTTTACGGTGCCAAAGCAGTTGGGATTCCCGTGTCGCAGTTTGGCGCAAACGATCCCGTCGTAGTGAGTTTTTACCTCATTTGAATTTTAGTTTAAAGATTTAAAATAAAAGCTATTCATTGGTTGGCTGTGATGCATAGGCAAATTTAGTGAAAGAACAGACAGGGATTTTCATCGTCGAAGATTCTGAAGATAAATCTTGGAACTTTTGGAACTGGGTAACGTCGTTGGTACGTCCAACCGATGTCTCTGTAGAGCCACCCACCGGGATGGTGTGTTACGAAAGTGCTAGTTACAAGAGACAACAGCTGATCGATACACTCCGTCCGTCTGGCCAAGATTCTCTGGTATTAACAGCTATCAGAACAGTCCTGAACAAAGGTGGAATGGTTGCAGGAAATGCTGCTTTCATGGTGAATTTAAACAGCATTAGATAAAAAAATGACAGACTTAATTATCCAATAAATTTGGTTTGCAGGGTAAATCAGCAGTCATTTTAGAAGGTGACTCGATCAGCGCTCTTGTGTCTGGAACACGTTTCATTTCCTTTCCTCGCATGTCTTACTCCATCCGAAAAGATGGTGGTCTCGCTCTTCTCAACACCGATTACGTAATAGAGAGCCACTTGAGCGAGAAAGGACGAGAAGTGCGATTGATGCGGACACTCCTTGAAAGTGACGTTTCCAGGGGACTCGGTGTCGATGAGAATACTGCACTTGTTGTCAATAATCCACTTTCCCTGCCAGTCGGTCAAGTAATGTTTTTTTATTCTTGTAAACAAGAAGATTGGCATTGACAGAAACTAATTTATGCTTTAAAGGTCATAACTGCTCCATTGGCCGTAACTGGTGTTCTTTACTTTGATGTCTCTGACATACCAACTCCTTCGATAACCAACGCTCTGTACGAGAATGTCACGTTTTCGTTCTTTACAGTAGACGACATTTTCGATTTGACATCAGGTAAGCTTTTTGTGCTGTTCTTTTGGCCATTAAGATCGACATTTTCGTTTTCTTTTCACGAAGAGAGTGTAACTTACCCACCAAATAATTCTCTAAGGTCTAGGCTTCTCCAACGTCTGCTGGAGAAGCCGTCTACTGGATACTAGTGGCCGTAGGCCACAGAGCAGACGTAGTCTGCTCCGACCGTAGGTCGGTTACTACTACTACGTAGTAGTAGTAGTGGCCGTAGGCCACATAACAGGCCGTAGGCCACATAGACGGCTTCTCCAGCAGACGTTGGAGAAGCCGTCCATCACAAAGAAGATAGTATATATAAATACGTATGCTTCGTATTTATTATTATTTTGGGTGTATTATTAACAAAAATCGGGGTAGGCCATCTAGGGATAGGTCACTACACTAAACGGGATGGTTTTTAATTTTTCATAATAAATAATATAAATCAGGGTGCAAAGTCACTTGTTAGATATCAAACAAAAATTCTGCTTTGATCGGGGATGGAATTTTGAACAAAGCTGATGTTCTAGTCAGGCTTCTCCAAGGTCTAGGCTTATTGGAAGAAAGCTATTGCTGGCCAAGAGTGGTTCAAAAATGCTGTCCCATCTAATGACATTCTGTCTCGTGTCGGGCCGTCTCAGTGGCGGCAGACAGCTCGACGTCTTATCGATTGCAAGGAGTTGAACGTGACTAGTTACTCACCGTCATCGATCGTCCCTATGATTCCCGGCGTTCAAGTGATCTTTGATCGACAACGTGCAGTCGGATATGGAGCGGATCTGCCCGGCGATCCCAACAATACTTACGTCGCTTCTTTTCAAAGAATGGTGGCTTCCGTCAAGGTTCTCGGAATACTGTAAATACGACTCGTATGTAGAATAGATCCACAGTTATCTCAAATGTAAGCGCATAGCTGTAATGACTTTAATCAATGCAACTAAAAATAAACTTTTAGAATTATATTAAATTTACGGGACCATTTTTGAAATTACCAAGTAGACAAAAGATTGGGATGTTCTCAAAGTGTTACCAAGAAATTACTGTTGCTTAAACTGAATACAGTGGTTGATCGATAGTGTGAGTAAAAACAAGTGTTTAGCACAACCGCGATCACAATCACCAGGGCCAGGTGACAGCAAACGTTATCTGTAAGCGTGAGTTCCGTCAGCTGGCACAGCTGTCAGTGGCGAACACATTCGTTTGCATCATTCTTATTTGTGTTACTGTATAAAAGCAAAATGCCTCCGGTTCTAGCCTATTGGGCAATTCGTGGAGTAAGTGCAATAAAGTTTTCTTTTCATGCTGCTGGATAGTAAACTATAGTAATCCTTTTTTTTTTTTTTTACAGCTGGCTCAGCCGATTCGTTTACTGTTGGCATACACCCAGACCGAGTATGAAGACAAACGCTATGTCGTAGGCCCTGGGTTTGATAAATCGTGCTGGTTTGATGTGAAATATTCGCTTGGGTTGGATTTCCCAAATGTGAGTTCCTAAATAATAATTTTCCTGCTTCGCACTGATTCCCATAATGCAATTCTTCTGCCAACTCTTTTGCAGCTCCCATATTACATTGATGGAGATGTGAAGTTAACCCAAAGCAATGCCATCCTTCGCTATATTGCAGGAAAGCACAACTTAATTGGTACAAATGATAATGAAAGAATTCGTGTAGACCTCATGGAAAATGAAGTTGGTGATTTTCGCAATAACTGGGTCAGATTATGCTACAGTCCTAATTTTGTAAGCCACTTAATTTTCTTATGTTGTATTTCCTTGTGTGGTACTCTAAAAGAAAACAGTTATACAAAATTTGCATTTTTCTAAAGGATAACTTAAAAGGTGACTACATCAAGAATCTGCCACTAAAACTCTCTGAATTTTCAAAGTATCTTGGAGACAACAAATGGCTTGCTGGGGAAAATGTAAGACTCTTTTATTTAAAAAAATTAAGAGACAGTTAACAAGTTCCTCTAATTTTACAGATTTCATTTGTGGATTTCATTTTTTATGAAATGCTTGATCAGCATATGATACTTTTGCCTGACTGCCTTGATTCATTTCCAAATCTTAAACTCTATTGTGATAGAGTCCGCTTGTTAGATTCTATAAAAACCTACATGTCCGGAAGTGATTTTATAACCCGCCCACTAAACAATCCACATGCTGGCTTTAAATAAAAGGGCTACATTGATTGAAATAGGTGAGTTTGTTAAATTTGGTTCTGTTATTGGGACTGCAAGTTCTGCTGAGTAGCCCTTACCTTTCGAAATTTGTATTTCAGGAAAAAAAGGACTAACGATATTCAAATGTAGTAAAACTGCAAATGATGTAACAGTATTTGTTTTGCGTTGCAGTGTTTGTGCAGGTATATGGGGCAATATATATTATGGATTGAAAAACGGAACTTTTTCGTTTTTTATTGTAATAACGCATTAGTGAATCTGCTAAATGAGTAAAAGCATTTTGAATAGAGATGGAGATGAGAAAGTATTGGATGCAGTTAAGAAAAACAAATCCTTCGTCTATGATCGGATACCGTTTTACACCGCGTTTAAGTCTCGGAGTAAAATTAACAATTCTTTAAACTCGCTATAACCAATGTGCTGTACAGCACCATCGCGTAACGTTGTAAAGAGCTAAAAACGGTGCTGCGTTCCAAAGGAAAGAGGTAGATGGCGATTTCCGTGATGCTGACCTTTATGTTTTTGCATCTACATCAGGCAAAGATTTCTGTCTTGGAAGTTAAATGTGGAATGCAAAAAATATGCCTGGTCGACGGTATGGATGTCATGGTTATACTTAGCTCCCCAGAAAAGAAATTCGAGTATCCGGTGCTCCAACCAAAGAATGTTAATGCAGCTACCATAATTTCAAATTACGTAAATAGAAATTGCTGAAAGGGTTTTCTAATGTAAGAAAAGGAAGCCAAGAAACACTATATGGACGAAGTGGCCTTTCTAAATATACTTTTTGTTAACACACGTTTGAGCAAACACATTTTTTTTTCCAAGTATTTTAATCAACTAGCAAAACACATAGATTGACGTCACGATGGACGTGGAACATTCTTCGTTCCTCTAAATCGAAGCATCGGGTTACTTTTATTTTTCCTTGAGCCCCGCAACAGATGGCGTATGGCGTGGTGTTCTCTGATGTTTTGCTATGCATTTAATCGATTGACTCATCATATGTGTTCAAGCTAGTTGTGGCGCACCAGGAGAAAACCTTTAAGAAGGGCCAAAAATCCACTAGTTAACAGACCAAATTACTAAGAAGCCTGTTGGCTGTTGTGGCCGGAAAAAGCTTTTGGTTATGCAACTCAAGACAACAATAATGAAAGACGATTGCGACACTTGTGTTTCAGGTTACACAACCAGTTTGAAGAATCTAGCCCAACCCCCAGATGTACTTAGAATTAACTTTCTCGTTCTTTCTTTACGTTTTCGCAACACGCACTACATGACGTGTAGTACGTGATTACTAAACAACTGGTTAGGGTTCAACTAAGTTGTCTGTTTACAGTGGGAACCGTGGTGGACGGTCCCTGCATCACGTACGCGCGCACGTATTTTTCTTTACTGTATTGCGTTATCACTGACATGCCGTATATGTTAAACTGAAAAAGGATGGGTCACCTAGGATAGCGCATCTGCCCTAGAACATTAAAATTCGATACACGTCTACCGATGATAGTAGCAGATAATCTCTTTTAAGAATATCCGCTAATACGACTGAATTAATTAAATGAGTCCTTTGGCAGTGACGCACAGCGTTTCACGGAGTCACGGGGTACAAAAAAATTACGATTTCTCGGTAAGATTGTTAATTGTATCATTACAGTAAATGATGGTGTATCCTTATATTAATTATCATACCAAACAGATGGACATGGAGCGAACGATTAGTTTTGCCTTTAGAAGCCCCGGTACAAGTGTCTGTTACGTGCTTTATTTAGTTCACTAATCTACTATGCAATACCCAGGGCCGTCATCCAAGAAGTCCCAAAGATCTTCATCGTCTTTGAGGAAAGTAGATTTTGTCATGGCGCTGCGACCCTCTACAGACGATAGAGTCGACTGTCATCGATTGCAAGCCAACTCAGAAAAGGGGAATAGAAGCGACCATAAGAAACGGTCGTTTATTGATTATTGGACTTTTGGCGGAGAGAGCGGAACGTCTCACATGATTGTCAATCAAGCGTACACGGATATTCATTGGGCTCCTTCATTAATTATGTACACAGACGAAGAAAGGAGTGAAATTAAGTTTTAAGTCGCGAGACACGAACTTGCAGCGATTGATCACTGAACCTATCCAAGAGCTTAATAACTTTGCAAAAAAAAAAAAAAATAATTCCTTTTCTTCTTAAACCACAACAAGAAATGGCTTATTGATTATCAAGCTTTAGAGCGGTAGTTTAGGCGACACGCTAATGCGGAAGCGAACGACGGGACAGCGAGTTAGGGATGACATGAAAAAATCGAGAAAATGATGAAAAACAGGTACTGGCTTTATAGAGCCAATTTTATTCTTGCATGCATAATTTAAAGTTTCCTGTAGACTTTATTAAATCTTTTAATAAAGCGTTGCACCAATTTTATCACTCACTTCAAAAAAGATCTGTAACGTGAAGAAAAACTGCGCCGAATCGAAAAAAAAGATGACTAGCTTTTAATCGGATTTCTTTCTTCTATGTGAGCATTTGAAGCCACAGCAGATTGCCTTGCTATAGAAAGAGTAGTCTACGTAAGAACCGTTGCCTTCTACTACGAGTGTACTACAGAGACATTCAGTTTAAATCTCTTTTTACTGGGAGATCTGTGTCCACTCAGATAAAGACTTTCATTCCCTTTCACTGTAGATTATAACTGAGGTATTCGTGCACATCAAACAAGACAGTCGCTAATGCTAATCCAAGTTGTTTTCCTGTGCGTACTTGGGCGTCTTTTCTAAAGCTGCTTGTCATACTTAAATGCATAATAGATGGCCCAGGGGTCTTACGGAGGACGACACCCCTTCGTGAAAGAAACACATAAACATTTTGAATTGCGTTTTTTAAATTAATTTCGCATCCTTGTTTGTTACCCTTCCCCAACTGTGGAACAAATTTAAAAGGATCCAGAGGAGACGTGAAAAGGTAAAGTATAGTGAAATACCCTTTGCTCTGCCATATATAAACAAGTTGAAGAACAAGGGAACTATAAAGCAATTTTTAAAGAAAAAGAAAATGGGGAAAAAAATGGAAAACCCCATTCTACAGGGAGACGACGATACGAAGTGGGCAAGGAAAGATAAGAGGACTCGAGAAGGAAATAATGGACGTGCGCTTCGGGACTAAAGATTGAGATCGGGAGCGCCAGTAGCCGAGTTCTCTTCGCTCGTGTCGGTGCGTTTCCTCGTCGCTTCTCTCCACTTGCTGCCACACATCGGCATAAAATTTATTTTTCAGGTGTTGGCAGTTTATCGATTTTTACATCTGTTTCGACAGTAACCGTCACAGCCGTTCAAATAGCAATACACTTTTGGGCGTTTCTTTTCTCGCGCAAAATTCGCCCATTCAGCGATAACCAGGTACGGCTTATCTCATGTTGACATAATAACGTTGGCACGTCGTCGCTTGCATGTCGTTATGTCAGTTATGAAATATACACTGTTCAATGCATACTTATACGCCAAGTATATAAGCGTCGCAAATTCTAATCACGAACACCAGTTGAAAAATAAAATTCGAAAATGGTAGTATACAGTTCCATGATGTCGCACATCTCGCCTAATGGCAACGAGCTGCAGGAGATACAAAAAGAAGACGAGGCAATTGTGTTGAATAATGATAATCCGATCGATCCGGTGACTGGACTCACCCAACTCGAAAAGGATTTCGTCCAGCAAAGTTGGCATCACGTCCGTCAAGACCTCAAAGCTGCGGGACTCGGCTTCTTTCATGCGTACGTCCCACTTGATTTCTTATTGTGTTTCTCTTATTTACCATACTCTTCGTTTGTCATTATTCATTACTATTTGAAGTGTAATATTCATCTTTAACTAGCTACTGGTTATAAGAAAAATGTTTCAGGATTTAAAAGAAATCATTTAATTTTCAGATTCTTTCACGCCCATCCGGAATACAAGGAAAAATTTAAGAAATTCGCCGACATTTCTGCTGATAAACTCATCGAGAATAGAGCTTTCCAGGTTTGTTTCTATATAGTCATAAATGTTAATTCTATAGTGAAATTATTATTAATCAAAAACAAAATTGTTTGCATAGGTGCATGCGATGAGCGTTATGAATGCAGTCACCATGGTAGTCGATACGCTTGACGATGTCCCGAAACTGGTGAAAGAGTTGAAAAATCTTGGTGCGAGTCACGGTCGGCACAACATTCAAGTGTCTCACTTTCGCGTACGTTCAATTAATTTTACCTTTCATCACACTGAATATAGCTTATGTGCACTATTCAGAACTTGGCTGTGGTACTTGTGGCCTTCCTCGAGAGTGCCCTCGGTCCGGAACTGTTCCAAGACGATGTCAAACAAAGTTGGATCAAAGCGTTGGATCTGGTTGTTACCGTAGTTGCCACAGGTTTACCGCAGAGGACGCCTGCTGCCACAGAATCCACTGTCAACTGAATAAAACAACAAAAAACATGCTGCGCTTTTCCGTTTTTGTAACAGCTTGAGTGCATGGCCATTTACACCAGTTTTATCTCAAATTCCCCGAAAAGAAATAAAAGGCAAGTATTATCTCTAAATTCAAATCTTCTTCTTGATAGACCTTCTTTTCTTTTCTTGCTGGAAGGCCAATGTTCTTGAAATGAATTTGATCACTAATATTTGTGCATTTTATTACGCATAACTGTATTTCCCCATTCGAGTTCACCACACCCTTCATTTGTTCTCTTTTCTATAAATCGATGTTGCAGCTTGTCTTGTTTGAACGTTTTGCATCAACCTCATTCATTACTACTTAGTTACACACATTATTATTAATCGGTGGTCCAATACATTTATGACGTATATATACTTTTATTTGGCATAATCCGTCAACATTTGAATAGACTTACATAGTCCAGCGCACGAAAAGCCTTTTCTTTTTCTTTTTTAGAATGTGTTCTCTCCGTGAAAAAGAAAAATCTTCGGGGGTTAATCGTATAAGAACTGTCGAAGAACGAACCACTTTTTGCTAATGCTGGTTTTCATTGCCCGTTTGGGAAAAAAAAGGAATGCGTTAACTTGTTGCGCTTGATTTGGCCATTCTTGTATTCCGTGAATTTCGTTTGGATTCATGTGCAGCTTTGCGAGACTTTTGTGAGGTTGAGCTGTATAAAAACTGAAGCAACGATCAATACTCGGAGAGACGGTAGAAAATTGAGCTTTTACGAATGCATAATACGGCTTGGGAAATGGAGAAGTTTGCGTGCATAATTTCCGTTTCAATAATTATCTACCGCCATCCTGCCTACCGAAATTCTCTCTGTATGAACATTAACCAACCTTTCCAACCCGGTTTCTAATGTTGCATGATCCACGTGATTTAGAAAGTCAGGGACGAAACAGCTTCACTTCACGGAAAGCCTAATTTAATTCAAAGGGACAAGGTCTTCGTTATTGCTAGACTTTAACTGTAGTACACAAACGTGAATTTAATGGACGAAACAACTGGAATTATTATTTTCCTCTTTACTTCTTATTGCGTGTGTGTATTTCCGGCATTTTGGTTCACTCAGAACAGAGGCTGCTGATGGCAACAGGATAGGATGCACGAGAAAAGGACAACTCTCAAAGATCAAGGCCTGAAAAATGAAATCGGACGTTAGCAATTTTGTTTTGCGATGACGGATGATGGAAACCAACGAGATGTCATTTCCGTGCTTGATCTCATCTAGAACAGCAGTTTTTCACAATCTGTATAAGAGCTCTAGCGATTATAATGCATCAATGCCATCGTATACGGTTGAATGGCGCTATACATCTCCGTGAAGAAACACACGCAAAATGCACGCACACTTACGACAGTCTTTCTCATCGAAATGAGAAAATAAGAGAACGGCAAGTGGGAGTTTCATGAAATTAAACCTTTCTTTTTAGTGGTCGGATTAAACCGGAAATGTTGCGTTTGGAATGCTTTATTCGCGAATTAAAACGGAAAGATTTATGTGTGCATCTTATTTTCCGCTGTCATCTTACACACGTTTCTCAAAAGGGAGTCATAAACTACGCATGCATAATTAAGTACAAGAGAACTACGCAGGTAAGGAAGGTCGCATTTTCGAAGTCTGCCAACCCAAACCACGTTGACACCACACACTGCAAGACAACGTGACAAACAAGGCCAAAACCTTCACCCATGAATCCAAGCTCTATTGGACCTCACGTGTTTCAGCCAAGCCCAGGTTTAGTGTATTGGATCGCAATTTTTTGTAAACCTTTTAATATTTTCCCGTCAATCATTGATTTTCCATGATAGCAGAAAATGTTGAAGGCAGTCGGCTTGTAAATAATTCAAAACAAAAGAGAATTTAGCTAACTGAAATATTATGAGTTATCCCATTTTCTAAAAGTTTCGATTCTCTCTTTTGCTTTTATTGCAAATAGATTTCTTTGTGCTGTACTCAACATTTTGGACTGCTTTCATTTCGTGTCTCCAAAGAAGGTTTGAGCATTTTGAATTAATCCGGGCAAGGGCACGTTGACGCCCATGATGTCCTCGATGATACTAGAATTTCTCCTAACGAACGAATTCGGCATTAAAGATTTACACGTGCTTTTCATTGTCTTTGTTTAAAGGACACGTTGTATTTAAAGAAGAAGAAAAAATTGCAAAGAAAATAAATACAAAGGGACCTTATTCCCCCATCTTAGGTTCTTGATCGAAAAACGTCCAAGTCGTAAAGAGCAACAATAATAAGAGTCACGCTCTAAAAAAAAAGACGGGAGTGGATTAATCTTGTTAGTCTCACGTGGGAATCTCCTTCTATATACATTGCCTAAAAAGTAAAAACCGCCTGTCAAGCAAAGCGTCTGCCATGATAGCGAAGCCTTTTCTAGCTATTCATCCACGTCCATTGTTGTCGCTTGCGGGCTTACCAGTTGTGTTTCATCTTTAATTTTCCAACCGTTAAAAAACATGACAGTATAAAAATAAAATAGTAAATGTTAATATTAATACAAATTTGAAGACAAACACTTATTTATAGGTAAGAAGTACAGGCGCTAACAGTAAAAAATAGCTAGACGAGGTAACGAAAAAGCCGGTTGTTTAGTTGGTTACGAGACAAGTATTGGTTTGGATTTTGACAGTCGAAGGAAAACCGGCACAAGACAAGAAATACATATACTGATACACGTTGGAAAATGACCGTGGAACACACGGTCAACCCGCCCATCCTTCTAGAAGCTCACGTGTTATCAAACGTGAGCCCTCTAGTGCCAACAGGCAAGAGAAAGCAAAATATACCGGCTACAATGCAGCAGTTGTTCAGTCTCAACTGTTCGGGGAGGGAAACCTACTACCGAGTCGGCGCGTGCATGTCGTAATAGTCTCTCAGAAAGAAAAAAAAAAGAGAGAGAGAAAAAAAATAAATGAAAAAAGGGGCAGGGCTTTGCCAAAAAAGGAGGGAAGAGAACAGCTGGGCCACGTGAGATGGCCCCATGCAACGTGATCGGGCTACGACGTATTCACCATGGACCCAACGCCAGTTCTAGTTCCATTTCAGTCGTACTTGGTGTGTTGACCTGTGTGTTTCACGCTATCATCAGATAAATCAAACCTTAGCTTCCAAATCTACAAGAAAAAAATACGTCTGAAAAACATTTGCTTCTTTACTGAATTTTCGCTGTTGTGAATTTCAATTCCAAATCCATGTGAAAAGAAACTGAGTTTCCAACATTCAACGGTGAGTTATGACTTCTGAAGCCTTTGACTCGTCACTGCTCCCGTTTATTGATTTATTTACGTGTGAGGCTGTGAGTACGTGGCTGTTCTTGACGTTCATCTGCAGTCGCCATCTCGAGCTAGTCGCGCATAACACCTTTGTTTGAGAATTCATCCAGAGCCCAAATTGCCTTTTACGCATTATTCCTTCTAATAAAACATTTTACAGGAAAAAGCTCCCTGATTCAATATAATTACGACAAAAAAAAAGAAGCAATCTTTGGTTTGTGACAATAAATTCTATTGTTGTTTTGCAATCAATTTAACCAGATCTACATGATTTTTCGAATGTTACATATACGACTGTTGGGCGTTTTGACAGCAGAAAGCTTTGTCATTTTGTCGCCGAATCTATGCATATGACAGCCAAACAAGTTTTAGTTTTTCCTTCTTCTTTGTATTCCAAATAAAACAAACTCGAATGAGTGATGTCATACGCATCACGTAAGCACCCACCCGTTTACCCACGCCACCCATCACCCTTTCATTCCTTCATATAATTTTAACAAAAAGAGGCGTTACCTCCATTTTGATCGTTTCCCATGGTTGTATTACTTCACTGTAGATTTCTCAGGTAATATTAAGAATTTCAGAGAATGTGCCTGCCACCCTGTCAAGATAATGCCAAAAAACACTATAATTTTCGTGCAAGAGAAGGTATTCGCAGCACAATACGCTTTTAGTTTACCTTGGGTCCGGCGATAGCAGGTAAGAAAATGGTGACCACCCCCTTTAAGCCATAGATTGCTTACATTTTTTTTTTTTTTTTTTACAAAACTGTGGGAAAAACTTCTTGTTTGCCTTTGGTTTTTATCGTTTTACACATGTTTGAATCAAGTGTTTACCGTATAGGACTCTTTGCTCATAACATTTTCAAAATGAAATGGTAGATTCTCAAATATGTAGGGGGAAAAAATCGGTGCTTCGATTTTTTCCTAGCATTCAAAAGGCTTCCTACGAAAACATTGTTTCTCGAGAGTTACCTATCGAAAAAGTTCTACATTTAGTCCTTGATAAAACTTACGGTGCTGCTAGATTACGTGATGTAGTTAACTTTCGAATCTTTGTTGCTGATTTTTGAACAATTAATGAACAGTGGACCTCACCAAAAATAAAGAAGCTAAAATAATAAAATCTCTGTTTCTTTCTTGGTGTCTTGCAGAGTCTTTCATCGGAAGGAGCACTGACAGCTATAGTCTGTCGAAACATGTCGGAGAATGATGGCAGTAGCAAATCATCTTCAGGACCATCGAGCGGTTCTTCGCGAATGGATTCTACAGGATCGGCGGCCGGTTCGTCGGGTTGCATCTCGCACTCGACTGGAGGTGGTCCTTCATCCCATGCTGAATCTGATTCTTTCCAACATTCCCACGTATCCTCATTAAAAGGAACGTCAAACTGTAATATATCTGCTACTTCCGATTCTGCCTACGGTGGTTCCATATCGAACAGCCAATCACAGAGAAGTGGTAGTGGTAGCGGGAGTCGTAGCAGTAAATCCCAGATCAGCTCCAACTCGTCCAACAAGTAAAATACTAGAAACTGATCGATTTTGTCAACATATTCATGACCATATTTTTTTATAGTGCCGGAGCCCAGCAACAGCCAAAATTGCGTAAGGAGAAAGACCCCAAGAAACGCAAGTCAAACAAGATATCCGTGCCACCAGTGCAGTCTCCGGGTCTTGGGGTGGATCGTCCGGCATCAGCTGGATCCAACAAAGGAGCGGCTTCAGCAGCAGCTGTCATCTCGGCCACGTCGTTGGCTATGGCCAATGTTTTTACCGTTGAAGGAGGAAATCTGTCAGCGACGAATAGCCCATGTTCAGCTGATGCAGTCGGATTCTCAGCTGGCAATGGGACATCTATAAACGTCAATCCTGGAGTTATAGTAACAAATAGCCGTAATCCACGACTAAAGACGAGCAGGTCAGCTAATGGAATTCGAGGTTTTACCGAATCGAGAGCAGTTCAAGCTGCCGCTCTAAGTAGAGCGCTTGACTGTCTCAAAGGCACCGGATTAGGTCCAAACAAAGGTGAATAGTTTTCCATTTTTCCTCCTAAATCATTGCAATAATAACACTAAGTTCAACTTGAACAGAATCGCTCACCTCAAAATGTGGAAAAGAAGACGCCACATCATCGTCCTGGAGGTCCATCATCGATCCGTTGGAAACGAGTTTGAAGAAAACGTTTGCCCATTTAGAGGAAGTTCCAACCGTTAAATCAAAAGTAAGTCAATTTAGCCGTTTTACAAAATTTTAAATGCACAGTGTTCTTATTTTATTTTTCTGCAGGATGCTTTTATTGCAGCCATCAGCTTACAGGATGGCATCGTAGTGTATGTCACACCTTCCCTAACGGAGAAGCTCGGTTATCCGGTTGAGATGTGGTGCGGTCGTTCACTTCTGGATTTTATCCATCCTAAAGACCGGCTAGCCTTCACCAACCAAATTACTTCAAAACTATTGGCCAGTCTGGACAAAGATGATTCTTCGTCAGGTTATTCGTTCAGTTCAGGTAAAAGAGAATTAGAAAAAAACAACAATGTTTTGCAAAGGGCTTCTTGTTTAACTTCTGAATTCAACAGATGAAGGACTGTTTCCACGCTGTAGCATGATCGGTAGCTCATCGTCACCGCCAAATATGCTATGCTGTCGACTTCGAATGTACCGCGGTTTACGCACATCTGGCTTTGGCATTGTCGACAAAAAGACCTCTTACTTGCCTTTTAAGATTGTTTTGAACTTGGAGAAAATTCAGCTACCTCGTGAGTCCGTTGAAAGTTGCCAAAAGGAAA
Organism: Daphnia magna; assembly: GCF_020631705.1. Taxonomy (NCBI): domain Eukaryota; kingdom Metazoa; phylum Arthropoda; class Branchiopoda; order Diplostraca; family Daphniidae; genus Daphnia; species Daphnia magna. The sequence continues at coordinate 14,759,286 of NC_059183.1, forward strand.
CGGATGCATCTGCTGATGGCTCAATTTCTAAGGATCCCGAAGAAGATGATAAAGACTCAGCAGACTACTATTTACTGGCTTACGCAGTTCCAATATCAACAGCTTACAAAAGTATTTTATTTGGCAAGTTTTTACAAGACAACAAAGTTGCTAACATTTTTGGTTGTCTAGATCCAGATGAGAAGAATTCAACAGGAGAGTTTGGCTTACGCCATTCGGCGAGCTGTTTATTCAGTGAGGTGGACATGAGTTCAGTGCCCTACTTGGGACATCTACCTCAAGATCTTCTGGGTACTTCAGCCCTGGATTTTTACCACCCTAACGATCTGCCAGAATTAAAGAAGATTTACGATTCGGTTATCGGTCGCCAAGGAAAATCACTCCGATCTAAACCCTACAACTTCCGAGCATTTAACGGTTGCTACGTCCTTTTGCAAACGGATTGGACTTGTTTCGTCAACCCGTGGACTAAAAAACTAGAATTTGTGGCCGGTCACCATCGAGTACTTAAAGGGCCATCCAATCCTGATGTGTTTGCTAGTCCACCGGAAGGAACAGTCCCCTTCGTCGATGCGGATCCTGCGGCAGCGGAAAACACCAAGAAACTTCACGCCGAAATCTGCACAATTTTAACTGGTAATTTGACTAATGGCATGCAAACAAAGAATTAATCGTAATTGCTACTCTTTTTTCCCCAACAGGTTCGGCCAAGCCTCCTCAGAGTACACGTACATCAAACAATAGAGTGGATACTGCGTTACTGGAGACGGCAACACGTCGTAGGAAAAACCTGGCCACGTTAATGGGTTCGTTGATAGACGAAGTGGCCAAAGCAAGGGGCAGCAATTCCTGCGGCAATTCGTGTTCCAGCAGTACGTACGCAAGATGTAAAGCGCAGTTGCATAGTCCAGCTGAAGAGGGGTCGCTGCTAGGGGACGCTTCCGTAGTTATGGGTGATATCTCCACCCACGGGGGTTCAGCATTCGATTCCAACAGCGCCGACACTCCCCTATCTTATTCTCTGCTAAACTACAATCAAAATCTAGAACGATACTTTCAGAGCCAGCCCAAAATGATGCCTTCAGATGGTATATAAGCCTTTTCGAATTATTCCTGGTTTTCATAACAATATTGACATGATTTTCTTAAATTTTTTAGGCTCCGGAGAAAGCATTGGATCAGGATCGGCCGATTCTAAACCAGGGAAAAATCAAACCCCAAACATGAGCTCAGAGGAAGAAGGTGGTTGTCTTGGTACCGATGACACTTTCTCGGGGACGTTGCCTAGCACTGACAGTCAAAAGCTGAGCAGTTCCAATAGCAACAGCATTAGCCACAGTCGCAGCACCGACAGCCAGAACGGTATGCCCTACGAGCCGGGATTCAAGGGCTTACCTTTAACCAAAGAAGCAATGGCAAGACACAACGAAGAAATGGAAAAAGAGTTTATGCAACAGCATAGGTACAAAATTCGTCACAATATAATTTACAGGGCAAAGTTAAAAATTGTCGATATCGGTATTCAGGGATCTTCGAAATCGTAGTACACCTGGCCATAGATCTGGAAAGGTACCTAGCAGGAGAGATGTACACGGTGTTAAACGCGGCCAGGCTGCCTCTTGGGAGGAAGGCGGTACTGGCGGAAGACACAAGCACCCGCATATGGATACGTTCTGCGCAACACCTCATTGCTATCAGAGCCAGTTGACAGGAGCAGCCTCCGGCCCATTCAGTTAGTTTAAATCATTCTTTATTCATTTTGCTTGGATGCTTATCTCCGTTTCCCATTTTAGATGACTGGGCATCGTTAACAAGTCCTTCCCTAATTCCGTCAAATCTACTTCCACCGTTTTCCGTAAGTGCCACGGCACCCAATCAACAGTCTGCTCTCTTCAGGTGAGGACTAAAGCCACTCCCTCTGCTACGAACTAGTATTGATTTTCGATTGTTTTCGTAGCATTCCGATGACAAGTCGAGGGGAAGTTACCAATTCGCTTCCAGCGTTTTACCTAGCGACTTCCGCAGGGACAACAAACGCTGCTATACGACCCAGCAATAACATGACGATGGGAGCGTCGCCCTACATGGTTCAAACTCAACATCACCACCAATCTCTCGGTCCAGCTTTTTCTCTTCAGCCTTATGCTGCTTACCCTCATGGTGTCATCTACCAACCCGTTATGGTCCCTCCAATGTTATTTCAACCCAATTTGGGCATGATGATGTCCGCATCACCTTCCATGGCGCAGCCTCAATCGGCTTCACGTCATCGACCCATTCTTCATCACAACGTAACGTCAATAAGCCATGTCGCTTGTACAAATGTAAATAACAATAATTTATCGTTCCTATAGTACCAAAATGAGAACCTTCACCGTCAACCGCAACCTTACCACTTATCCGCCGCACATGGAGATAACTCCGGAGCTGGCCCAAGCTACCGGGAGGATGGGTCTGTCAATGCTAGTGAGCAGAGTTCTTCAATGGGAGCGTACCGCCAACAATTAAACTCGTTTAGGGAACCGGTGAGACAGATTTTTATATTTAAAAAATTACAAAATGTTAACGATTACCTTCTCTTTCGTTCGATAGTCTGGTTGCAGACAACAGGGAGCAGAACAGTATGGTTCGAGTCAAGGCCAAAATCAGGGTCCAATAAGCCAACAACGACTAGCGTGCAAGAGAATCCCTCCATGGATGGAAGCTGTTTCAGTTTCAAATGAACTCGTCTACCAATATCAGGTTCCCGGCCGGAATTCAACAGATGTCTTAGAGGCGGATCGTGAGAGGTTACGGGTACTCCAACAGCCGGTCATGCTTAATCATCAGCTGATGCAACTCTATACAGAAATGGAAGCCGAGCAGCGTAACGGCATTGATTTGACGCTCGAAGATAGTGAAAACAGCTTCTCGTCAAGAGACACAGACGAAACAAATCACAGAAGACGTGAGCTACGTCGACGAAGTAACGAATTCAGACGGACCATGCTCTATGAAGAGAATGCTCCATTTCCCCACCCTGAATCGTCGTCAACAGATGGATGACAAATTCGACTATGTGAATGCGGCTGTTTGTTTTTACCCTCCAATGTTATATGGACTCGTTATAATTGATTCAAAAGCGTCGCAGTTCAAAAGTTCCTCGAGTATTTGATAACTGCATTATCTTAAGGCCGGCATTATGTTATTGGCATAAATACCTACACGCATCAAATCGTTTTTTACAGTGTTATGATAGAACTTGTGGTTTTTATTTCCTCTGTACTCCACGGCGAAATGTATCAATACAGAGAATTTACGCTTAATCGTGCAATTTGAAATGGTGAATTTGTTAATGTCCAATAAAGCGATAATTTTTATTGTAGTCTATTATTTATAAATTTTTTATTTACTGACATACAGAAATCCAGCGTAATTTCGACCGGATATCAGTCTAGACAATCAGCTGCTTACATATTCCCTTCGCGGTTGTTTAATCAATTTTTCCTCCCCGCTATGAAAAAAAAAAAAAAACCAGTGTAAAGAACTTTAGACTGCCCTCAGGCAGATAGCAAGAAAGAACAAAAACAAGTCCACAGCCAAGTAAGTTTCTATCACAGTAACTTTCTATACCCTTTGAAGAAGGGGTCGGTTTGTTGTTTTGTGACTCGTCATTTACTTTCTGATGTCTTTGTAGAAGAGAAAAAAGACAAATCATAGTTAGTTTCAAAAAACGACATACATCAATTTGATTTCCGTCAAACAGAACACAGAACAGAAAAGAAATTTAAATGACGGACATCTCGGTAACGAAGGAACAGCAAAAACTCTTGTACCGACTGCAGCACATCATTCCGCGCAGTTTAGGCACATCAAGTTTTTACAACAACAAACATGAGATTGTGGTGCCCCAGACATCTGATGCTCCTGAGGATGTTGAATTTCAAATGACTTGGGGAAAAGTGGCAGGTACAAATGGGTTCTTATGATCCATAGCTGTTATTACTTCAATGAAATGTTTATAATAATCTATTAAGAATCCGACATTTTCTAGCCAGAATCTGGGGCCCACCCGATGGACGTCCGGTATTTGCAATCCATGGTTGGTTGGACAACGCTGGTACCTTTGATGCCTTGATACCTTTACTGCCCAAAGACCTGCGCATAATCGCTGTCGAAATGCCCGGGCATGGACTTAGCGATCACTTTCCGCCGGATATTGCCTACAATTATCTTGTATGAAGCTATAATTAATTTAAGAACAAATATTATATACTGTTTTAATCGCGATAAAATTCTTTAGGACTGCTTCCTCGCTATTGAACGATTCGCCAGCTACTTAAAATGGACCAAATTTTCGTTCCTTTGTCACAGTTTAGGAGCTACTATGTCCATGATTTACGCCAGCGTGTTTCCCGAAAAGGTGGACAAGCTGATTTCAATAGACATCGTACGATTGGAAACCACCCGTCCAGAAACCATAGATGTGAGATTTCGAAAAACAGTGGGGAAGTTGCTCAAGTATGAGGCTGAAATAATAGCTGGACCGGAGAAGCCTTTCAGTTATGAAGAAGCCATAGAAAAATGCATTGGTGGAACGTTTGGCTCACTTGACCGGAAAGCCTGCAATATTCTATTCAAGCGGGGTCTGAAAAAAGTTGATGGAGGTTACGTTTTTCGTCGTGATCGGCGACTGCTAGCTGCCCCGTTATCGTTTGCTCCGAAAGAGGATCAGCTCGTCCTTGCCCGTAAAGTCACTGCTGATGTCCTGATTATAAAGTTCACTGATGGACCTGATTTTGAAACTGCTGAAAATTCCCTAGAACACGTCGAAGCATTGAAAACTAACTGTAAACGTGTTCAATATGTTACCGTCGAAGGCAAGCATCACACCCACCTAACAAATCCAGAGCGAGTCGCCCCAATTATTACCGATTTTTTAAATTCCTAAAAAGATAATTCCACGAAAATTGTATCAGTCTTTAATGTTTCACCTTTGGTAAAAGGATTCAATACTATTTCCGTGGCTGCACATATTTCGTTTAAGGTTTGTAAACTTATACATACTACTTGCCTGAACATTAGTATAATGCGACTTAAAGTTTTCAAGCACTAATAATGGACTGTACTACGTGATGGAAGAATATAATCTAGAAAATTAATGGAATGGTATTACCAGAGCCACTGAGAGAATCATATCGATAAAATAGACCACTCAAAATAATTAAACTTCTACTCGATAATCCTGCAAGATACAAAGTATTTTGTATTTAACATACAAGTATCTGACATGGACGTTGCATATTTTCTGAGAGACTTTTGGTCCTGCGATAATGTCACCTCACCTGTAACCTGTGAATCTAATATCTGAAAGTAGTACTGTACAGCAGTACAGGTTACATGTGGCAGATGTAGGGGTGGTGATGTTGGCATGGCAACCTTTCGTGACAGCAGAAGCTTTTTCGTGATTAGGCCATGGAGAATGAGATTGATAACTGTTCTCTATGATTAGACTTTGATGCTGTTTTCTGTTTTTGTTTGTTGAGTTTTTTAGATATGGACAGTAAACATACTAGCTTTTCATTTTCTTTTTCATGCAACTAAACATTGCCCTCTTATTTCATAAAAACCATCAATCATTAACAGTGAGTTTTTTCATAACAAATTAATTGAATTAGAAAAAGAACAAAGATAGCCTATTTTATAAAAAAAAACTAGTAATGTCTTGATTGCCAGTTTCAGGATTTTCACAAAGAAAATACAACCACTTTTCAGATGGCAGAGGATCCAAAAAAATTGCTTTTCCGATTACAGCATATCATTCCACAAAAACTGTCTCCAGCTGTAAATGTTTATCCCACAGAAGCAACAACATCATCTTTACATGACTTTCCGATGGATATTGAATTCCAAATGACATGGGGAAAAGTAGCTGGTAGGCCAAACATATAGTGAGGATTGAGCATTTCTGTAGAATGAGCTAATCATAAAACTATACTGTTGCATATTTAAACAGCTAAAACTTGGGGGCCACCTGATGGAAGACCAGTATTTGCCTTGCATGGATGGTTGGATAATGCTGGTACCTTCGATACTTTGATACCTTTACTGCCAAAAAGTTTACGGATAGTTGCTGTTGACACAGCCGGCCATGGACTAAGTGACCACTATCCTCCTGATATTGCCTACAACTTTTTTGACTGCCTTGTTGCAATTGAGAGACTAGCTGGCCTCCTCAAATGGAAAAAATTTTCACTAATAGGGCACTCAATGGGGGCTGCTATGTCTATGCTCTATGCTGGAGTTTTTCCAGAAAAAGTAGATACTCTTGTCTGTCTTGATTTAGCTAGAGCAGAGGTGACCAGACCAGAAACGGTTGGTTTAAGATTAAGAAAAACAGTCGGAAAATTGCTTAAATACGAAGCTGCCATTGTCGCAGGCCCAGAAAAACCTTTCACTTACGAAGTTGCTATTGAAAAAAGCATAAGTGGATCATTCGGATCGCTCAACAGAAACGCGTGTGAGCTGCTATTCAAGCGCGGTCTTAAACAAGTTGATGGGGGCTACGTATTTCGGAGAGACAGACGATTGATGGCTGCTCCGTTAACGTTAACGCCTAAAGAAGATCAATTGGCTATGGCAAGGGAAGTTACGGCCAATGTTTTGATTATCAAGTTTGCACAGGGACCAGATTTTGAAAGCCGCGATAATTTCATGGAACACGTTGAAAATCTCAAAACTAAAGCCAAAAACGTTTTTTTTGTGGAAGTAGACGGGACGCACCATGTTCATCTAACCAATCCAAATCGTGTTGCATCCATTATTTCCGATTTTTTAAATGCACCCAGTAGTAATCCACATACTTCTGTGCAATCGTAAATTACTGTTTCCGTTGACCGGAAGTTATTTAACATTAAAAACGATAATCAGCAGCATGGAAGTAGATCCCACAAGAAGAAAAAAAAAATAATAATTAAAAGAAGATAAACAAAACACCTAGTAGTTATAGCAAAATCCACTTTAGTCCAGCCGTAATAGGGAAGTTGAGATCTCAACTTAACCTGGTAAATAAAAATCGAAACCCCATATCGATTGAAATAAAAAGGTGAATTATGAGTTTCAAATTCCGTTTCATTAATTTCATTTACTTACATGCGTTCGAACTTTCCAGCGTAAAAATGATTCCCTACGGCTATTAAAACAAAAATACAAGTAACAAATATATTAAAAAATTAAAAATAATAAACTAGAACATAAAAGGAAAAATAGATTTGAAAAATAATCATAAGAAGAACAAAAACGGCTGCAGTCTTTATTTTTATATGGATTTATTTTGTGACATGAAATCTTACATTCATCACGACAGATGGCAGACCCGTAATATTTACATTTTTTTATCGATTTGTTAATTTATTTTCGTGAGATATCATAAAGAAATGGTAAAAGTTCAAACATGGCCATAAACTTAGCTACGCATTGCTTGTTATTACAAGCGGTTTGCTAAGCAGTTTGCTAAGCAGTTGTGTTTTTAGCTACCTGTAGTGCAAACTGAAGATATATTAATCCACTGAACTATCAGGCACAAGTAAAGGAGTTAAATAATTTATGGACGACAAAATGGACGATCCCCAGATCATCTTTTCCATGCCAAAAGCTGTAAGTTAAAAATAATTAAATCGCTAATGGAGTAGATTCGACTAAGTGTAGTTAGCTCCTTCAGTTTTTTAAAAACTGTGATGTAGATAAAGAAAGAGCTTGATCACAAAATTATGTATGACAAAGCAGACTGAATGTAAGTGTCATCCTTTCTCGAATTCCTTTGCCAAGCAAGCAACGAAAGCTATTAAAGGATTTTCATTTAGCAAACTCTAATTAACATACAATTACTATTTGAAAATGGAAAGCACTTTGAAGACTACAGCTTTTACATATTTATAAATGTATGTAGGAATTACATGCCCATTTGAATGGCTCACTGAGTCAAACTACCATAAAAAAGTTAATGGATCTTAAAACGTCACATCAATGTGAAGATGTATTCCAGCTTCAGACAATGTTTGCAACATTGAGTGAAGATCACAACAAAACACTAGATGAGTAAGTTAGACATTTGGATAGGTACACAAATCTATGCTAAGATCAATTGTAAAGATGCTTTCAGGTTTTCAAAGTAATCCACCAGTTGACTGACAGCGAACAAAGCATTTACATAGCTACGGTTGATGTGATAAAAGAATTTTCCGAGGAAAACGTTTTGTACTTGGAATTGCGAACTACCCCGCGTGCAATTGACGGATCGTTTGAAACCTACGTAAACGCTGTAATTAGAGCAATTGAGTAAGTGTGAAAAAAAGTCTTGTGGCAAAAGTTCCTTTTTACCTTTAATGAATATATTTTCCCGTACTTCTGAAAGTGACTGCCGCAAAGAAAATGTTCCCATCCTTGTTAAACTATTGCTATCTATTGACCGAAGCAAGGGATTTGATACAGCAAAGAAAATTGTAGACTTAACTATTTCGCTCGGACATACTCGTAACGATGTAGTCGTCGGATTGGATGTTTCTGGAAACATGGCTGACTCCGATATTACAGATTATTTCCCACTGCTTTTTAAAATTAAGGACGCTGGGTTAAAGCTTACTGGTAACATATACACCGAAAAAGAAACCCAAAAAAGGTCGCCATAGTTTCCTTTACCTATAGTGCACACTGCCGAAGTTAGGAATGACGCAGAAGCCGAAGCTATTTTGCGACTGAAGCCTGATCGAATAGGACATGGAACATTTATTTCCCCATCACTAACTGGTAGCTCACACTTAATCCATCTTCTGAAGGAGACCAATATCCCCGTTGGTGTGTATTTTGTAGTTTACATTACTGTGTTTAATATAAAAAAATTTTAATGAAAAAAAGTTAAAGTATCACATTTGCCAAATCTTGTAACGATATGTTTTTTTTTTTGGTTCTCAGAATTGTGCTTGACTTCAAACAAAGTGTGCCAAACCGTACCTAGCTTCAAAGATCATCATTGGAAGATTTTCTTTGATCACGGTATTCCTTTTTCGATTTGCGTAAGTAATTCCAATGCTAGCGCTAGGACTGTTACTGCTCCAATACTGTTCGACTTAAAATAAGCTATGCCTTTTAAATTTTTGCTTTTACTCCATTATTTCAGACGGATGATAAGGGGGTTTTCTCAACCAGCCTAAGCCAAGAATATCTGATCGTAATGCGTACCTTTAATTTGCCGCTTTCTTTGGTAATTGTAAACACTGATTCTCTTGTCTGATTTTTTTTCCTAGTTTTAATTGAATTTAACAGATTTGGAGTTTCTCCTTGAGATCGCTCGATTATACGTTTGCTACCGAAACCGAAAAGATATATTTGAGCAAGGTGTGGGAAGAATGGGAGCAAAACAATACAGGTTTGATGAGCAATGCAGAGAAGGGAAAAAATGTAACGTAATACGCCTAGGTTGCAAACAGTGTTATTTGATTGTGAAATAAACATGATTTTTCCTTTCCGAGAAACAAAAAAACAAAAATAAAACAAAATATGTACATAAAATCAAACTATGTTTTTACCAGTTCACCATAATCGACCATAACAACAAATGTGTTACAGTAGAGTTACTACGGAACGCCATTTGAGATTTGACCCACTTTCTCATACCCACATCTCTAGTTCTCTAGTTAACCATTTTATTAAGTTACATGATAACTTGCAGTGCCATTTATCAGTCAAAGTGAACAATCAAAGGATGGATTTGAATAGACCTAGCACCTAAAGAAGGAGAACGCTATTAAATATTTATTTGCCGATCGATAATTAATTTTTTATGCCGATTTAATTTGACAGTCAACAGTGAAAGTCACGCCTATTTCCCCGAGGAGTCCACAGGGATCTAGTGCAAAAAAGTGGAAAGGCTTCAAATTTGGCTTAAAATACATGATTTAGATTCAGAATTGAATGACAATCACGGAAATCAGGTTTATTTTTCTATTGGTCTTATAGTTTTTTATTTAAATGTTAAAAACCATAAATCAAGTTGGTGCGCTAACAGAACTGATACTTCCCACTTTTTAATAATTGGCATAATTTCAAATTTTGCTTAAAGTACATGATTTAGATTCAAAATTGAATGAAAACCACCGAAATCAGGTTTATTCTTCTATTGGTCTTATAGTTTTTCATTTACATGTTAAAAACCATAAATTTAAAACCATAAACTATAAGACCAATAGAAAAATAAACCTGATTTCCGTGATTTTCATTCAATTCTGAATCTAAAACATGTATTTTAAGCCAAATTTGAAATTTGGTAAAAAATGAAAAAGTGGGAAGGATATAGCCTTTCCACTTTTGTCAAAATCGGCCAAAAATGACATCTCTTGAAATTCTCCAGAAATCAGACGGTATAATCGAAATTGAACGCTGATTTCGATTTAGTCATTGGTTTTATCTTTAGACTAGCCGTTTAAAAAATTAACGAAAACAGTTCTGTTAGCGCACCAACTTCATTTATGGTTTTTAACATGTAAATGAAAAACTATAAGACCAATAGAAAAATAAACCTGATTTCCGTGATTTTCATTCAATTCTGAATCTAAATCATGTGTTTTAAGCCAAATTTGAAATTTTGCCAAAAATGAAAAAGTTGGAAGGGAAATGAAAAAGCCTTTCCACTTTTGTCAAAATCGGCCAAAAATGACATCTCTTGAAATTCTCCAAAAATCAGACTGAGTAATCGAAATTGAACGCTGATTTCGATTTAGTCATTGGTTTTCTCTTTAGACTAGCCGTTAAAAAAATTAACGAAACTGTTAGCGCACCAACTTCATTTATGGTTTTTAACATGTAAATGAAAAAGTATAAGACCAATAGAAAAATAAACCTGATTCCCGTGATTTTCATTCAATTCTGAATCTAAATCATGTATTTTAAGTCAAATTTGAAATTTGGCCAAAAATGAAAAAGTGGGAAGGGAAAAGCCTTTCCACTTTTGTCAAAATCGGCCAAAAATGACATCTCTTGAAATTCTCCAAAAATCAGACGGTATAATCGAAATTGAACGCTGATTTCGATTTAGTCATTGGTTTTCTCTTTAGACTAGCCGTTAAAAAAATTAACGAAACTGTTAGCGCACCAACTTCATTTATGGTTTTTAACATGTAAATGAAAAAGTATAAGACCAATAGAAAAATAAACCTGATTTCCGTGATTTTCATTCAATTCTGAATCTAAATCATGTATTTTAAGCCAAATTTGAAATTTGGTCAAAAATGAAAAAGTGGGAAGGGTATAGCCTTTCCACTTTTGTCAAAATCGGCCAAAAATGACATCTCTTGAAATTCTCCAGAAATCAGACGGTATAATCGAAATTGAACGCTGATTTCGATTTAGTCATTGGTTTTCTCTTTAGACTAGCCGTTTAAAAAATTAACGAAACTGTTAGCGCACCAACTTTATTTATGGTTTTTAACATCTAAATGAAAAACTATAAGACCAATAGAAAAATAAACCTGATTTCCGTGATTTTCATTCAATTCTGAATCTAAATCATGTATTTTAAGCCAAATTTGAAATTTGGTCAAAAATGAAAAAGTGGGATCAAAATCGGCCAAAAATGACATCTCTTGAAATTCTCCAGAAATCAGACGGTATAATCGAAATTGAACGCTGATTTCGATTTAGTCATTGGTTTTATCTTTAGACTAGCCGTTTAATAAATTAACGAAACTGTTAGCACAACAACTTCATTTATGGTTTTTAACATCTTAATGAAAAACTATAAGACCAATAGAAAAATAAACCTGATTTCCGTGATTTTCATTCAATTCTGAATCTAAATCATGTATTTTAAGCCAAATTTGAAATTTGGTCAAAAATGAAAAAGAGGGAAGGGTATAGCCTTTCCACTTTTGTCAAAATCGGCCAAAAATGACATCTCTTGAAATTCTCCAAAAATCAGACGGTATAATCGAAATTGAACGCTGATTTCGATTTAGTTATTGGTTTTCTCTTTAGACTAGCCGTTAAAAAAATTAACGAAACTGTTAGCGCACCAACTTCATTTATGGTTTTTAACATGTAAATGAAAAACTATAAGACCAATAGGAAAATAAACCTGATTTCCGTGATTTTCATTCAATTCTGAATCTAAAACATGTATTTTAAGCAAAATTTGAAATTTGGTCAAAAATGAAAAAGTGGGAAGGGTATAGCCTTTCCACTTTTGTCAAAATCGGCCAAAAATGACATCTCTTGAAATTCTCCAGAAATCAGACGGTATAATCGAAATTGAACGCTGATTTCGATTTAGTCATTGGTTTTCTCTTTAGACTAGCCGTTTAAAATATTAACGAAACTGTTAGCGCACCAACTTCATTTATGGTTTTTAACATCTAAATGAAAAACTATAAGACCAATTGAAAAATAAACCTGATTCCCGTGATTTTCATTCAATTCTGAATCTAAATCATGTATTTTAAGTCAAATTTGAAATTTGGCCAAAAATGAAAAAGTGGGAAGGGAAAAGCCTTTCCACTTTTGTCAAAATCGGCCAAAAATGACATCTCTTGAAATTCTCCAAAAATCAGACGGTATAATCGAAATTGAACGCTGATTTCGATTTAGTCATTGGTTTTCTCTTTAGACTAGCCGTTTAAAAAATTAACGAAAACAGTTCTGTTAGCGCACCAACTTCATTTATGGTTTTTAACATGTAAATGAAAAACTATAAGACCAATAGAAAAATAAACCTGATTTCCGTGATTTTCATTCAATTCTGAATCTAAATCATGTGTTTTAAGCCAAATTTGAAATTTTGCCAAAAATGAAAAAGTTGGAAGGGAAATGAAAAAGCCTTTCCACTTTTGTCAAAATCGGCCAAAAATGACATCTCTTGAAATTCTCCAGAAATCAGACGGAGTAATCAAAATTGAACGCTGATTTCGATTTAGTCATTGGTTTTCTCTTTAGACTAGCCGTTAAAAAAATTAACGAAAACAGTTCTGTTAGCGCACCAACTTCATTTATGGTTTTTAACATGTAAATGAAAAACTATAAGACCAATATATAGAAAATTTCAGGAAATATGGGCTGTATATAAAATCTAATAACTTTAAAACTAATTCCCCCTTCCAAAAATCTTTTACTGGGTTTGTAGAAGAGAATTAGCTCTTTAATATAAGACAAAAACGGAAGAGGAGGGGATTAAAGATAACTAACGGCAGTGATTTTCGCTAAAGCCGTTTCCCCGTAAGCTCTGTGTTAAACACGGAAGTGGTTTTTGGGTAGTAAAAAGGGAGACGGAACTCATTTTTCGTGTGGTGTTTCATCATTTTACAAGTTAGGGAAATAAAATTTGGCATGCATGACTCCATTTCCATCCATTCAAAGTCGTGCCACGAGATCTCACGAGACTGTCGAAACAGAAAATCTGTTTTGTACCTGTCGCAGAAAAGGGTGAGAGAAAAAATGCTTGGAGTTCATCGAACCTGTAAAAAATAAAAAAATTTAATCCTGAATATTAAATATTAAAAGTAATATTTTTTTTAGTTGCCTAATGTTAATGTTAACGAAAAGAAAACATATTGCTCGTTCTAGAGCAATAAGGAAAGTCGCGACTCGAAGCAGACTAAAAAAAATAGGGAACAAAAAATAATAAATAAAAAAATTGATATAGTTTGGCAACGCTGTGTGAGGTGCAATAAGTGTGACCTTAAATCCTTAATACATATGTAGTGAAACCATGTTGACAACCTCACACGGCCTGTGGAAAAACGAGTCCGTTGCCAGGCGACGCACAAAGCCCCGCCTTGAAAACAACTTCGCGGCCTGATTTTTCCCTATCTTCATGACCGACGCGCCATCTCTCTGAAAAAAAATCTCCCAAAACTTCGAGTCGCTCTTAGATTGCTCCGCGTTCCTTTATCGTTGAGCCGATAATTGACATGACCCCTTTGTTAATCTACGCGTTATCTCCTCTACAACATGACGTCAAGTTTTGCGACACAGCATATAAAATAAGAAAACGTATAAAAGATAAGTACGAGACCCTGAAATCCACTCGAATGGGCCGACTAAACTGCTCCGCACTCCTTTTTCTATTCAGCCGATAAAAACGGGGACTCGACCGGGAGCTGCTGCGTTATTTCATCTACAAAAGGAGACAAATCTCAGCGGCACAGCATCTAAAATAAGAAAACGAACGAAAGATTAGTGTCAACACCCTGAAATCGCCGCGCCATCAGCGCCATCTCTAGGGTTAAGTCTCAGAAAAAGTGTCGGTCGATCCACCGGTCGTTGTAGAAGGGTAGGGGTGCCTGTATCAGGGGGTTGGGAAATGCGAGTTTTGATAGAATCCCTATCGGGAAATTCATATAAAAAAATATGATTTTGATTCAAAACTAGGGGCCCTCACTCCGTTCAGGAAGTTCCCGATAGGGTACGGCCTGGTCGCCAATTCGCCATAATATCTCGGAAACCGTTTGCTCTTCCGGCAAAACAGACTCCGTCTACATGTCCTATGAGGCGTGCGCTGATCTGGTTAAAAACCATAAATGAAGTTGGTGCGCTAACAGAACTGTTTTCGTTAATTTTTTATGGTTTTTAACATGTAAATGAAAAACTATAAGACCAATAGAAAAATAAACATGATTTCCGTGATTTTCATTCAATTCTGAATCTAAATCATGTATTTTAAGCCAAATTTGAAATTTGGCCAAAAATGAAAAAGTGGGAAGGGTATAGCCTTTCCACTTTTGTCAAAATCGGCCAAAAATGACATCTCTTGAAATTCTCCAAAAATCAGACGACATAATCGAAATTGAACGCCGATTTCGATTAAGTCATTGGTTTTCTCTTTAGACTAGCCGTTTAAAAAATTAACGAAAACAGTTCTGTTAGCGCACCAACTTCATTTATGGTTTTTAAAATGTAAATGAAAAACTATAAGACCAATAGAAAAATAAACCTGATTTCCGTGATTTTCATTCAATTCTGAATCTAAATCATGTATTTTAAGCCAAATTTGAAATTTGGCCAAAAATGAAAAAGTGGGAAGGGTATAGCCTTTCCACTTTTGTCAAAATCGGCCAAAAATGACATCTCTTGAAATTCTCCAAAAATCAGACGACATAATCGAAATTGAACGCTGATTTCAATTTAGTCATTGGTTTTCTCTTTGGACTAGCCGTTTAAAAAATTAACGAAAACAGTTCTGTTAGCGCACCAACTTCATTTATGGTTTTTAAAATGTAAATGAAAAACTATAAGACCAATAGAAAAATAAACCTGATTTCCGTGATTTTCATTCAATTCTGAATCTAAATCATGTATTTTAAGCCAAATTTGAAATTTGGCCAAAAATGAAAAAGTGGGAAGGGTATAGCCTTTCCACTTTTGTCAAAATCGGCCAAAAATGACATCTCTTGAAATTCTCCAAAAATCAGACGACATAATCGAAATTGAACGCTGATTTCAATTTAGTCATTGGTTTTCTCTTTAGACTAGCCGTTTAAAAAATTAACGAAACTGTTAGCGCACCAACTTCATTTATGGTTTTTAAAATGTAAATGAAAAACTATAAGACCAATAGAAAAATAAACCTGATTTCCGTGATTTTCATTCAATTCTGAATCTAAATCATGTATTTTAAGCCAAATTTGAAATTTGGCCAAAAATGAAAAAGTGGGAAGGGTATAGCCTTTCCACTTTTGTCAAAATCGGCCAAAAATGACATCTCTTGAAATTCTCCAAAAATCAGACGACATAATCGAAATTGAACGCCGATTTCGATTTAGTCATTGGTTTTCTCTTTAGACTAGCCGTTTAAAAAATTAACGAAAACAGTTCTGTTAGCGCACCAACTTCATTTATGGTTTTTAAAATGTAAATGAAAAACTATAAGACCAATAGAAAAATAAACCTGATTTCCGTGATTTTCATTCAATTCTGAATCTAAATCATGTATTTTAAGCCAAATTTGAAATTTGGCCAAAAATGAAAAAGTGGGAAGGGTATAGCCTTTCCACTTTTGTCAAAATCGGCCAAAAATGACATCTCTTGAAATTCTCCAAAAATCAGACGGCATAATCGAAATTGAACGCCGATTTCGATTTAGTCATTGGTTTTCTCTTTAGACTAGCCGTTTAAAAAATTAACGAAAACAGTTCTGTTAGCGCACCAACTTCATTTATGGTTTTTAAAATGTAAATGAAAAACTATAAGACCAATAGAAAAATAAACCTGATTTCCGTGATTTTCATTCAATTCCGAATCTAAATCATGTATTTTAAGCCAAATTTGAAATTTGGCCAAAAATGAAAAAGTGGGAAGGGTATAGCCTTTCCACTTTTGTCAAAATCGGCCAAAAATGACATCTCTTGAAATTCTCCAAAAATCAGACGGCATAATCGAAATTGAACGCCGATTTCGATTTAGTCATTGGTTTTCTCTTTAGACTAGCCGTTTAAAAAATTAACGAAAACAGTTCTGTTAGCGCACCAACTTCATTTATGGTTTTTAAAATGTAAATGAAAAACTATAAGACCAATAGAAAAATAAACCTGATTTCCGTGATTTTCATTCAATTCTGAATCTAAATCATGTATTTTAAGCAACAAATTTGAAATTTGGCCAAAAATGAAAAAGTGGGAAGGGTATAGCCTTTCCACTTTTGTCAAAATCGGCCAAAAATGACATCTCTTGAAATTCTCCAAAAATCAGACGACATAATCGAAATTGAACGCTGATTTCAATTTAGTCATTGGTTTTCTCTTTAGACTAGCCGTTTAAAAAATTAACGAAAACAGTTCTGTTAGCGCACCAACTTCATTTATGGTTTTTAAAATGTAAATGAAAAACTATAAGACCAATAGAAAAATAAACCTGATTTCCGTGATTTTCATTCAATTCTGAATCTAAATCATGTATTTTAAGCCAAATTTGAAATTTGGCCAAAAATGAAAAAGTGGGAAGGGTATAGCCTTTCCACTTTTGTCAAAATCGGCCAAAAATGACATCTCTTGAAATTCTCCAAAAATCAGACGACATAATCGAAATTGAACGCCGATTTCAATTTAGTCATTGGTTTTCTCTTTAGACTAGCCGTTTAAAAAATTAACGAAAACAGTTCTGTTAGCGCACCAACTTCATTTATGGTTTTTAAAATGTAAATGAAAAACTATAAGACCAATAGAAAAATAAACCTGATTTCCGTGATTTTCATTCAATTCTGAATCTAAATCATGTATTTTAAGCAAATTTGAAATTTGGCCAAAAATGAAAAAGTGGGAAGGGTATAGCCTTTCCACTTTTGTCAAAATCGGCCAAAAATGACATCTCTTGAAATTCTCCAAAAATCTCCGACATAATCGAAATTGAACGCTGATTTCAATTTAGTCATTGGTTTTCTCTTTAGACTAGCCGTTTAAAAAATTAACGAAAACAGTTCTGTTAGCGCACCAACTTCATTTATGGTTTTTAAAATGTAAATGAAAAACTATAAGACCAATAGAAAAATAAACCTGATTTCCGTGATTTTCATTCAATTCTGAATCTAAATCATGTATTTTAAGCCAAATTTGAAATTTGGCCAAAAATGAAAAAGTGGGAAGGGTATAGCCTTTCCACTTTTGTCAAAATCGGCCAAAAATGACATCTCTTGAAATTCTCCAAAAATCAGACGACATAATCGAAATTGAACGCTGATTTCAATTTAGTCATTGGTTTTCTCTTTGGACTAGCCGTTTAAAAAATTAACGAAAACAGTTCTGTTAGCGCACCAACTTCATTTATGGTTTTTAAAATGTAAATGAAAAACTATAAGACCAATAGAAAAATAAACCTGATTTCCGTGATTTTCATTCAATTCTGAATCTAAATCATGTATTTTAAGCCAAATTTGAAATTTGGCCAAAAATGAAAAAGTGGGAAGGGTATAGCCTTTCCACTTTTGTCAAAATCGGCCAAAAATGACATCTCTTGAAATTCTCCAAAAATCAGACGACATAATCGAAATTGAACGCTGATTTCAATTTAGTCATTGGTTTTCTCTTTAGACTAGCCGTTTAAAAAATTAACGAAACTGTTAGCGCACCAACTTCATTTATGGTTTTTAAAAGTAAAAGAAAAACATTAAAACCAAAAAAAAAAATAAACCTGATTTCCGTGATTTTCATTCAATTCTGAATCTAAATCATGTATTTTAAGCCAAATTTGAAATTTGGCCAAAAATGAAAAAGTGGGAAGGGAACTTTCCACTTTTTTCCAAAAAATCGGCCAAAAATGACATCTCTTGAAATTCTCCAAAAATCAGACGACATAATCGAAATTGAACGCCGATTTCGATTTAGTCATTGGTTTTCTCTTTAGACTAGCCGTTTAAAAAATTAACGAAAACAGTTCTGTTAGCGCACCAACTTCCTTTATGGTTTTTAACATGTAAATGAAAACTATAACACCAATAGAAAAATAAACCTGATTTCCGTGATTTTCATTCAATTCTGAATCTAAATCTTGTATTTTAAGCCAAATTTGAAATTTGGCCAAAAATGAAAAAGTGGGAAGGGTATAGCCTTTCCACTTTTGCCAAAATCGGCCAAAAATGACATCTCTTGAAATTCTCCAAAAATCAGATGGTATAATCGACATTGAACGCCGATTTCGATTTAGTCATTGGTTTTCTCTTTAGACTAGCCGTTTAAAAAATTAACGAAAACAGTTCTGTTAGCGCACCAACTTCCTTTATGGTTTTTAACATGTAAATGAAAAACTATAAGACCAATAGAAAAATAAACCTGATTTCCGTGAGTTTCATTCAATTCTGAATCTAAATCATGTATTTTAAGCCAAATTTGAAATTTGGCCAAAAATGAAAAAGTGGGAAGGGTATAGCCTTTCCACTTTTGTCAAAATCGGCCAAAAATGACATCTCTTGGAACTCTCCAAAAATCAGACGGAATAATCGAAATTAAACTCTGATTTCGATTTAGTCATTGTTTTTCTCTTTAGACTAGCCGTTTAAAAAATTAACGAAAACAGTTCTGTTAGCGCACCAACTTCATTTATGGTTTTCAACATGTAAATGAAAAACTATAACACCAATAGAAAAATAAACCTGATTTCCGTTATTTCCATTCAATTCTGAATCTAAATCATGTTTGGCCAAAAATGAATCAGAAATTTGGCCAAAAATGAAAAAGTGGGAAGGGTATAGCCTTTCCACTTTTGTCAAAATCGGCCAAAAATGACATCTCTTGAAATTCTCCAAAAATCAGACGACATAATCGAAATTGAACGCTGATTTCAATTTAGTCATTGGTTTTCTCTTTAGACTAGCCGTTTAAAAAATTAACGAAAACAGTTCTGTTAGCGCACCAACTTCATTTATGGTTTTTAAAATGTAAATGAAAAACTATAAGACCAATAGAAAAATAAACCTGATTTCCGTGATTTTCATTCAATTCTGAATCTAAATCATGTATTTTAAGCCAAATTTGAAATTTGGCCAAAAATGAAAAAGTGGGAAGGGTATAGCCTTTCCACTTTTGCCAAAATCGGCCAAAAATGACATCTCTTGAAATTCTCCAAAAATCAGACGGTATAATCGACATTGAACGCCGATTTCGATTTAGTCATTGGTTTTCTCTTTAGACTAGCCGTTTAAAAAATTAACGAAAACAGTTCTGTTAGCGCACCAACTTCCTTTATGGTTTTTAACATGTAAATGAAAAACTATTACACCAATAGAAAAATAAACCTGATTTCCGTGATTTTCATTCAATTTTGAATCTAAATCATGTATTTTAAGCCAAATTTGTAATTTGGCCAAAAATGAAAAAGTGGGAAGGGTATAGCCTTTCCACTTTTGTCAAAATCGGCCAAAAATGACATCTCTTGAAATTCTCCAAAAATCAGACGACATAATCGAAATTGAACGCTGATTTCAATTTAGTCATTAGTTTTCTCTTTAGACTAGCCGTTTAAAAAATTAACGAAAACAGTTCTGTTAGCGCACCAACTTCATTTATGGTTTTTAAAATGTAAATGAAAAACTATAAGACCAATAGAAAAATAAACCTGATTTCCGTGATTTTCATTCAATTCTGAATCTAAATCATGTATTTTAAGCCAAATTTGAAATTTGGCCAAAAATGAAAAAGTGGGAAGGGTATAGCCTTTCCACTTTTGCCAAAATCGGCCAAAAATGACATCTCTTGAAATTCTCCAAAAATCAGACGACATAATCGAAATTGAACGCTGATTTCAATTTAGTCATTGGTTTTCTCTTTAGACTAGCCGTTTAAAAAATTAACGAAAACAGTTTTGTTAGCGCACCAACTTCATTTATGGTTTTTAACCAGATCAGCGCACGCCTCATAGGACATGTATACGGAGTCTGTTTTGCCTTTTTTAGCAAACGGTTTCCGAGATATTATGGCGAATTGGCGACCATGCCGTACCCTATCGGGAACTTCCTGAACGGAGTGAGGGCCCCTAGAAAAAAGTGGATCAAACGGCGTTCCGTAGTTGCCCCTTTTTATGTAGACGACCATGATCGAAACAATGGAGCTCACACGGCCTGTTAAATAACCTGTCCGTTGCCGGGCGACGCACAAAGCCTCGCCTTGAAAAATAACTTCACGGCCTGATTTTTCCCTATCTTCATGACCGACGCGCCATCTCTCTGAAAAAAAATCTCCAGAAATGTCGAGTCGCTCTTAGATTGCTCCGCATTCCTTTATTGTTGAGCCGATAATTGACAGGACCCCTTCGTTAATCTCCGCGTTATCTCCTCTACAACACGACGTCAAGTTTTGCGACGCAGCATCTAAAATAAGAAAACGTATAAAGGATACGTACGAGACCCTGAAATCGACTCGAGTTTGCTGACTAAACTGCTCCACACTCCTTCGTCGTTCAGCCGATAAAAACGGGGACTCAACCGGGAGCTGTTGAGTTATTTCCTCTACAAATGGAGACCAATCTCAGCGGCACAGCATCTAAAAAAAAAAACGAACGAAAGATTAGTGCGGACACCCCTGAAATCGCCGCGCCATCAGCGCCATCTCTGGGGTAAAGTCTCAGAAAAAGTGTCGGTCGATCCACCGGTCGTTGTAGAAGGGTAGGGGTGCCTGTATCAGGGGGTTGGGAAATGCGAGTTTTGATAGAATCCCTATCGGGAAATTAATATTTTAAGAGTTATTTATTACCCAGCTTACTACCAGAAGGTACTGGCACGACAGTTGAGAAAAAAAAAATGAAAACTAGTAATGATAGTAAAAATGAAACAGTATTGTCCGGTAGTAAACCGTGTAAATGTAATGAATAACTCTTATATCTTATCTTACTACAATACCATAACCACGAATGCAAGAGGATTGGGCGGGGGGTGGAATTTGCTCAATTAAATAAACCTCTTCTTTTTTCTTTTAAAATCTAAAAATTGCTACTAAAGTACGGGATTTGGATTCAAAATTTAATGAGAATGTTTAAGTAAGGTTCGGTCTTCATACGGGTGGTACTCTAATTTTCTGTCACTAGATGGGCATGTAGGATTTCTACAACTACGTAACAAATGGTGACCCAGAAAACAGGAATCGTCTTTAAATTATGGATCATATAGCGTTCTATGATTTTACTCCTTGCATTTTTCTAAAACGTTATCCTCAATCGAACAAGACCAATTAACCTAGATGTACTACCATCAATGTAATCCATTAATTGGCTTGTCAACTTCTGATGTACAATATGGCTACAATATTTCCATTATGATTAACTAATCAAACCCAATTTAATTCAATCGGTATGTTGATGAATTTGGAGGTATAAAAAATTTACAAATTTCGAGCTTTTTTGGAAGATTCTTATAACTGAACAAAACATTTTCGGCCAGTTAGGATACACTGGTGTATGTTTTTTTATGGACGAACAATGACAATCAACGCTTCTCGGCAAAACGAGAAGAACATAAAGTAGTTATGCCACGAGCAATTACAACGCTATTCTAGAATTTGAAAGACTCGATATGTATTGTATACATGTATATATATTTAAAAAAAAAAAAAAACGAAAAATCCTTCGTTAATTATTCATTTATTCCAGTCAATTTTTGGCGTAACTTAATTTTCAATTTCAACGTTACTGCAACGACCGGTCACGACATTTCCTTTCCCGCAACAACTGTAAAGGACATGCACATTAATAATATTAAATACCAGACCAAATGTTGCTTTTCAACCCTTAGATTTCCCGTAATAAAATTAACGGAAGACCTTACACGGAAGAGCATTTTTTGTTCCCACCGTATACCAAAGAACAGCCAGTTAAGGGCTAGCCCAATCGGCTTAATTAGTGGGGTAAGTTAAAACAGAAAATCTATAAACCAACCTGTAACAGCCAATTTCTTCCAACGACTACAATCGGAACGTGCACTTGTCACACAGTACAGGTGCGACGGTATTAATACACCTGCAAAACACCACGATTAGTCTACGCAGTTAAAGTGATTAAACATAGCTTAACGTTCAATCAGTGGTAGTGACGAAACATAGTTTATCATAAGAATTTTCAAACATAAATAATATGCATCATACAATCAAGTAGGAGAACTAACGCGTTCCTAACATTACCTTTCATAACTAGAGATGACATTTTCCGCAATACCGAGACGCTCCCACTGAGTGTCATGCGGAGCATATGACCAACGAGCAACATGTTTTGCACCTATGTTGAACAAAAACTTTAGAATCCAACGACTATTTAGAACGTTTCACATATCCTATCACGTTACTCAGTCTCAATAAATCAGTTTTTACTACCACTATCAAGTCTAGGGTAATTGATGCATCACAGGAAAATAAATATGTAAGAGCACAAACCATACACACCCATAAAATCAAGCATAGCAAAATGTGAAGAGGACTCCAAGAGCTTGCGTTTGGAGATCAATGGGGTCCTAATACAACCTGCCAACAGGAAAAGAGAAATGAACAACCGCACTACACCCACTAGAGCTTCCTTCCAAAAACCCAAATCAGTAATCACCAAATTTTTTTATATCATGATATTCATTGGCCTGGACACTTAAAAATTTTGTCATCATCTAATACGAATTGGTTGCCAACTTAAACTGTACATACCTGAGTAAAAAGCCCCAGCTCACAACAATTGGAAGGTAAAGCCAGCTCTTATCCTACAGAAAATTTCAACATGTAAAACTAGAACAAACCAAACTAGAAAAATTTCTACTCCAGATGTATGTTCGAAAACACAAGTTCAGATCCATGCATGTCTAATAATTTGATTGAAGTCATTCAGCAACTTTGTTGCATATCAGAAAGAATAATCATCATTGTGATAAATGGAAATGGAACTACGAGAATACAACTCACCCTTTTTCTCCCAACAATTGTGAATACAGCAACAACCTAGTCAATAAAAAAAAAAGATTAGCGAAGCCAACAACTGGAAAATTGGCTTTCTTGCATTCCAATTTCAGATAAAAATATTGTCTTCAAAGCGATCAGTACAGGTCTGTGTTGATCATCATACAAGCACTATGGTGGAAGTAGATAAAAATAATGCATACCTTTACTCAGAATGTTGCTGCAAGAGTAGAGGTAGTTTAGCTTTTCCAGGTTAGATGAGGTATCCTTGTTTCCAACTTCAACCTACATATATTAATACATTTAATTGTGCTTCACTATGCTATCATGGGTGTCCAATTTGAATTTACACTACTCAGAAAATATCAAGAACCATTTACCACATGCAGAGACGCATTTTGGAGGTAAGTAATGGCAGATGTGACTGAACTACGAGATTCAACGCCATGATAATGCTAAAGTATAATGTAAAACAACCAAACTTACATTCCCATATTCGCTACCACGTGGTCTGAATTCCTGTGCAGCATGATGTAATCGTATGAGAGCTCACATCCCAAGGAACAGCTCAGCGAAAGTGACTTAATGAAAGTGATGACAGCTATTTAAATAGATTTTCGAAGCAGAAGCCCTTCTAAAGAATGGTTATCCGTAGGACGTTGTCAGATCTGGGGCGAAAAACCTAGGATTCGTTTGAATCAGAGTCATAGAAATAGAACCCTAGTTGGTTCACATGGGGGGGAATCGTCTGTCGTTGTGTCTAATTTGGGAAATAGCAGTCAGAGCCTCCAGCGGGTGTGTGATAAGTGCACCAATCAGGAAACGTGTTTGAAAACTTCAACAGCCAATCACAACAGTGATAAAGGAAACGAACAGAGCAGACGATACCAGAAAAATTGAAGCTCGAATAACGAATAGAAACACTGACAATGGCCTTGAATAACTCAGTTTCTCTCGATAGATGACTCTGATTCTAGTTTCCACCACTGTGCCCCGCCCCAAAACCGTCGAAATTTTAGACATTCAGACCAACGAAACGCGGTATAGGGATTCCTCTCAGCGTGAACCAACCAGGGTTCTATGACTCTTGTTTGAATTCATGTTTTTTTTTGTTTTTTTGCATTAAGCCAGAGTCATAGAATAGAAACCAAAGTTTCTCAACTCTGAGAGAAAGCAGTTTCTCTCAGTTTTTGTCCCCGAAAAAGGACAAATTTAACTGATCGATAGTCTAAGTTTCAATTTTGCCTTAGGTCAGCCATCTTAGTTTTTAAATACAATGTTCAAAAAGATTCAAAAATAAGACTATTTTCAAAATGTTTTGTTTAAATATAAGTGCTATTACATAAAGTCACAGAGTTTTAAATTTTACGGGGTAAGAAGAGTGAAAAAACATTTTGCGTTTCGCTACACATGTTCACATCACACCCGCTACATGCATTGGCGCTGGAGCCCCTGGAGGTACCAGAGAAAATTTTTTGGTTTTTTTTTGTTCTTTTTTTTTGGCGGGGGGGGATCTTCTCATTTGAGTGGAGTAACAACAGTCCTACGACTCTGATTAAACCTAGAAATTAATCAGAAAGAACATTTTGAATTGTTCAAAAATGCCTTTGATTTTAAGCAGATAGTTGATGACGTTTGGATAAACAATTTTTGTTTACCAATCTGCTTTGCGGCCCTTGCCAAGCCCAATAAGATCTATGCGTAATGGCGACAGTCAGGTGGTAATTGGAGAGTGGTATTGAAAACCTATCTCCGAGAGGCTCCAATCCTAGAATTTTTTAAAAAATATAGTGCCGTCAAAGACATCATTTGTTCCTCTACAACAACTTGAGCTTTATTTTTCAATTTAAAAGAACACAATTGAGCATCTCAACTGGTATATCAGATCTGATTTCCTAAAAGTTAATTTGGTAATGGAATTGGTTCTACTGTAATTCCAAAAAGGTTGCTTCGTTTTCCAATTTATTGCTTTGATGAAGTTTTGCTTTTTTTTTCTGGCTCTGGCAGTACTACCACTTTCTCTTTCATCTACAACTGTGGCCGCCAGATGGACAAGCGTGAGTCGGCGGCCTGTCAAACCGACTTTGCATTTTCTAAGGATATTGATCTATAAGATTTTCGCCCTTTGGAGGAACAGGGCAGGAAAAGCACATTGGCCTTAATAATTCTATTCTTCCTAGTCCATAACAGGTTTGTTTACTTCTCATGGGATTCGAGCGTGACCAGCTATCATAAAAAAACGAGAAGAAAAACAAGTTCTCCTTCAATTGATCTCATTCTCAAGTGAATTTGAGTTGTCATGAAGCTCGCGTCAGTTGCTTTGTGTTTGTACTTGCAGTGTTAACGTGTTAGAGGAATATCGGAACGACTTAGAAAAAAACTAGGTAGGAGCAAAATCAACAATCTTTTGGGGTATCATTTACATCTTAGTTACTAGTTGATTACATTTAACATCGATGCGTCGAGATTAACGTTGCAGAAAATCGGGTCTAGAAACTACCTGCTCAAAGCCACTGTCCAAATTCCATTTTAGTTTGCTTTTGTTTTAACAGCATCAAGGTTATGTTTGTGCACTGCAGTCCAAATGTCAATTGATTTTCGTTCTATCGCCCTGTTTTGTATCTGTTGGAAGCCCAGTCATTTCAACCCGGAAACCTTTTAGCAGACAGTTTGTATCACCGTGGGGTCGGTATTTCACTCGACGGTGATAAAGCGGGTATCTGGGTGAACTTCATCACGAAGATTACAGAAAATTACAAATCCGTCATATTACAATAGTACCGTTCGTCTAGATATTAACATCGTTCTATCTGGTGGGTTATTTTGTCTGCTAGAAATATGCAAACATCATTGAAATTTGTATGCATTCTTAGGTGGCTCTCAACAAAAATGGAAAACGAATCCGAAAAAAAATTTTTCCGTCTAAAACATATAATTCCAAGAAATTTGTCAGCGGCTTCCGTGAGTGCAAGTGCCATTCAACCGGTGAACAAGCAAACTGCTTCGGTTAATGCCCCGGAGGAATTTGTCTTCAAAATGACTTACGGGAACGTAGCAGGTATTTGATGATGTATACCTTTCCTTTGTTTGGGGGGAAACTTGGAGCAATTTGCATTCGTTTTGAGAAGCCAAAATCTGGGGCCCTCCTGACGGACACCCTGTTTTTGCGATTCATGGCTGGCTGGATAACGCCGGTAGCTTTGATGCCCTGATTCCTTTATTACCGCCGAACCTACGAATAGTTGCTGTCGACACCGTAAAGAAATTCACTTTTGCCTTTTTATTGTTACGTTATGGCTAATATTTTAAAAAATCTTTCTTCGCAGGCTGGTCATGGATTCAGCGACCCTTTTCCTCCTGACATAGCCTATAATTTCATTGACAGCGCACTAGCCATCGAACGGCTAGCTAGGCATTTCAAATGGGAGAAATTTTCGATAATAGGACACAGTTTAGGCGGTGCGATGGGCATGCTTTTCGCGGGAACCTTTCCAGGTTGGAATAATTTAAATAAACGTAATCTCAATATTATTCAATCATCTCATGATTTGTTGAAATTTTTAGAAAAAGTAGACAAGCTTGTATGTCTCGACGTAGTCCGCGTCATTCCCACGAAAACCGAAACGATCGATCTCAGGTTGCGTAAAGCAGTTAATAAATTGCTCAAGTTGGAAAACGCCATACTGGCAGGCCCAGAAAAACCTATGAGCTACGAAGTGGCTGTCGACAAATGCGTTACAGGCACATTTGGATCGCTTGATAAGAAAGCCTGTGATATTCTCTTTAAACGAGGACTAAGAAAGGTTGCAGAAGACGGATACGTTTTTAGTCGAGACAGAAGACTTCTGGCTGCCCCCCTGTCGTTCATCGCCAAAGAACATCAACTTTTCTTAGCTCACAAAGTTACGGCCGATGTTTTGGTAATCAAGTTTTCTGAGGGACCTTATTTTGAGGCTCCGGAGGACTACGAGGAACATATTGAAGCGCTGAAAACCAAATCAAAACGTGTTCAATACGTCCAAGTGGAGGGCATGCATCACACCCACCTTACAAAACCCGCGTCCGTCGCTCCTATTATTTCCGACTTTTTCAAGGGTCTTTAAATGTTTATATTATTGTTACATTATACATACCAAAAACCATTTATTATGTTTCAATTCGACACACCTTAGCGAATGGAAAAATTTGTCGTTGACTTGGTTCTTATTTCGAAATACATTTTATGGGTCACATAACAAGAGGTAGAATTTTTCATGTCATTTGCCAACATTCTTTTTTTTTTTATTGTTAAATCCAAAAATATTAAAAAATTGCCAGACCACAACCTAAATTATCAAATGGGGAGGGATTTCCTTTGGGGGATTGTAACGATATTTGTACCAAGTGGTAAGAAACTTACTGACGCGTTTAATCAATAGAATTTTTAGGATTAGCTTCTCAGGAGAACTAAAGAGAATTGGATGCTCTAAATAAACGTCATCGTCTCTCTACAATCTGTTACCAATTTCCGATAGGCTGTCAATTCAATTTAGTACTTGATTTTTTAACTATACCAAATAATATCATTCGCTTTTAGCATGCCAAGGAAGCAAGTTTGTACAAGATTTTAAAAAATTGTCAACATAGAGTTGAAATGAAGTGATTCCCCAGATTTAGATTTGCTTACCCACGCCAGATATTTTAATCGTAATCAATTCTAAAGCTAAAACGAAAGATTTTCCTATCCCATTAAGATCTATACTATACCACCTAGAATATAAGTTGAAAGAAAAGCTATCCGAAAAGCGTTAATTGTCTATGCCTTCACAAGCAGTTTATGATTATTCCTTAACTTACGAAATCAGTTTTGTTTCTAAAATAGCACGAAGCGTTAGGAGTAGAGGATCAATAAGATATTATAGTTATGCTATGCGCAGAATAATATTACCTTACAAATAAGTCTATACCGTAGGGATTGTAAGGTTAGTAAAAGCGCTCTTATTTAATTAAAGGTGGCTACTCTTTTCAGATTGTCCTATCCATGAATATTTCCAGGGAAAAACTTCGTCACGAATCGTGTTCAAAGTATAACTTCGCTTAATTATGCAGAGTTTACTCAATTTATAAGAAGATACTTAGCTCTCAGTTTTCAGGACTAAATGAATTAGCCAACAAGTCCAGTCGAGGATATGGCAACGTGATTTCGGTTGCAGTCTAAATGACTAATGGCGTCACACACAGCTAAACCGTCGGAGACATAACCGAATACGGTGGAAGTTCGATGGTTATCTGGTCTTTTTTCGCCCAGGTGAATGCAAAAATCCGTCGATACAATGCTACACTGCGTTGTGACGTAGTCGCGTTTCAGCCGGAAAAATATGGCCCCGCGATTCTTTTTCAAAGGAGAAGCATCCGCCATGTACAACTCCAACTCCTGGCCCGGAATTTTGCCGCCCATGATGAATGCCTTTTCTTTAGACTACGAAAAGAAAGTTCGTCTTGAGTTAATTTTCTGGAATGTTTTTTGTACAAAAGTAAACGCTTACCTGATAAAAAATAGTTCCTTGATAGGAGGGCCCTTCTTTAGTTACACAACACTGAACGAATTTCTCGCACATGATCGGTGCCATACTAATAAAAGTAAAAAATATCATTATCAAATCATTTATCATTTCAGAAATGTGAAAACATTAATTTAAAAAAAATAATAAATAAATTGTAAAAGGACAAAATAAATAGAATACTTTGGTTGAAGTTCAATAACGATATTCCCGTAGGGCTGGCCGTTCACCGCTAGAGTCAGGAGAGCTTTTTTATTTGGCAATGACATCAAAGGCGGTATGGCGACGGGCGCAGGAACTTGAAAAGTCTCTTGCGAAGGGACGGATGTCTTCCATTTTGTGGCCACTTGCTCGTTCGAAGGTAAACGTTCCGGCCTTTGGTGGCGGGCATACGTTTGTTGCTCTTTTGGATAATCACGATACGGCCGTCCGGAAGAATCCGGTTTATTGAAAATGAACGACTTAGACCGCGTTAATACGCCGGACGGTGATCGGGCCATGGCTTCTCTCTGTTTTGTAGGTTCAGCCTCATTGCCGACAGCTTCTTCTTTCCCTTCTGCTACATCCATTGTAAAAGTGACCGTTTGAGGCGGTTTTGTCGATGGTTCTGACATCTTTCTGTGCGGTAAGGTTGTCATCTGTTGTCCCTTTTGGATGGTCAGAAAAATCAAAAATGAAAGGGTAGTAAGAAGACTCGATTCCTGCTCGTTTGCCCCCTCCGAAGGGAAATTAATCAGGGCAGAATTGAACAGCGACGTCGGCAACTGTTGGCTGCCCGGAGTTTGGATGTCCAATGAGACGACCGAATTGCGGATTCGATCGAAATCTGTTGTTTTAATGGCACTCGTTTGTTCCACCAAATCACTGTACATTTGAATAGACTTGTGTATATCTTGGTCCTTTAGCTGTTCCTCGAGAGGATTATCCAATAAACTGTTCACAACCTGTAAGGACGAAGGAACGTTAATTACAGTGACGTCGATCACGAGAAAATATCAAACCAGACCATTAGCTGCTTTTGAAGTTTTCTTATCTGAGATGTGTTCTCTTTTCGGTGAAAACTTGCTAGCCCACTTATAGCGCTTAGAGCAGATTGAACCGCTGCTAAAGCCGAATCTGTCTACATATTTATAACCGACAATAAACAACATCGGAAAAATAAAAATGTGTGCTGTACATGTATTTGTTTGTTTTTTTATACCTCGCGGTGCTTAGTGAGATGCCCACTCAGCTGATTCTTATACTTGCGAAGAAGATCCAGGAAATGATCATTGATCTTTTCTTTCGCTGACTCCAGGTCCATAGCGGTATGATTTTCAACACAATCTGTTTCCTCTGCGACGGTCAATTTGCAAGTCAAGCACCACAAATAGCGCTCATTTTTAACTTCTGTATCGGAAAGCCTTTAAAAGATTGACATTTTTAGCACATTGAATTACTCTGTAAATTTAAATAAAAGGAAAATAGAATTTGGGATGTATACTGACTTGGTGCTTGGAGAAGTAGAATCATTTATCCGAGCCATAACTTTATCGTTTTCTTTGAGTCCCATGTTCTCTTTGTTAATATCAATTGAACTTTCTTCCTTGCAATCCCGGCAACGGATGGCTGTATCGTTCTTTTTTTCATTCTTCAAAATTGGTCCAAAAAAATAAAAAAAGTTAATTATTTATTTTTTTTTTTCGGAATTTTTGGTATTAATTGAAAATCCACTTTACTTGACACTTGACTGTAACAAGGTTTTACGTTCAAATTTAAACGCCCATGCGTCAAATGCAATCGTAATTTCTGATTGTCCCTGACTAATGGACGACATGAATATGTATCTCATAGTCGATGGTGGATTGGCCATTAGATGAACCGGTGTAGTCTTACAAGTAAGCCCATATTCAGACTGTCAAAACTTTGTGTTTTGTTGCTAGTGGCCCACCCTTGCACAGAAATAATCTCCTTTCCAATCTACCCTTGGAGATAACTTATTTTAAAAAATGCGTCACCTTATAATATCACTGTTAAAAATAATTTTAAAAAGATTATGAACACTTTCTTATCTACTTGCTCGAATCGGCCAGGAATTAGTTCTCCGAGGTCTGTTGGCTTACAATTAAAAAAAAAACTAAAAACTTTACGTTAACTGCCAATACTAACCTGAAGACACGATAGACAAAAAGTATGGAAGCAGAGTAAAAATATTGGTTTCTTTTTCAGGGTGTCGTATTCTTCTTTGCAGATGCCACAAGTAGGTAACACAGCTCTCTGCGACGCCATTTCATAACCGATCAGTTAAAAGCGGACTTTCACGCGTCCTAATCTGTCGAATAAACTACGTGAACTAAAGTATTTAAATGTTTATGATACGAACCTACTTGTGTTCTCGATAAAAACTGATAACTGGTATCGCTGCATAGAAGGCACGTAGTTTCAGTCCTGCCTGTACATGTCCTCTTGTTGTAGAGTCCTGTATTTGTAAAACGCATTCAACTACTGCAGTGCGTCGTTAACAAAAACATCCGATTTGGATCGGCAAAGCAATTTAATCATAAAAATCCATAATTACACACAATGGATTTTAAAAAAATCAGACGAATATTCCGAAACAACGATTGGATCTATCGCAACTTGTTGTTAAAACAAACAACGACAACGATTGGTTTGGCTTTCCAACTACGTAGGATCAACCAAGTCATATTGTCCAAATTTAAATACGATGCGCCGTCAAAGGTACACATGGCTAACGTGCATCGATACGGTACACAATAACAAACAATGAAGAAATCAGGACATTCTTTAGGGCACGCAATCAGGTTCAATTGCGTACGAAAAGCGTTGCAACAGGTACTTCTTAGTTTTACATTATTATTTTTTTGTTTGTTTGTTTTTGTTTTCATTGCCGGAGTAATTGCCCAAACAGTTATTGATTGGTTTGCAAGTTAGAATTTTCAAAATAGATACACTTTTCACTTATTTACATTTGACATAGTTATGATTATGTATCATATTATATGGACTGTATATAATAATATATAGAAGCCAAGAAATTGTTGGATAAGTATCACATGTAAACCAGACTAAATGTAGAGGCGTCCTTTTTTTTTTATGTTGTTGTTTGTTTTTTCTTGATGTCACGCGGGTAGGTTTCTACATGGACCTTTCAATTTGTAAAAAAATAACAAAAAAACAAAACAAAATATAGATGTATATAAAAGATTAGGGTGAGGGGACGAAGCGCTGGTACCTTGAAGCGGAGACACGTCAGGTGCTATAAGGCTGCCGGGGATAACCAGAAAAGAGGGACATGCTCTGTGAAACGGTATTGCACTACAGACGCTTTTAACCTTCACCGGATAACAATTGCGAGAAAATGTTTAAGAGACAAGACTATGTACTGCTCAGGACTACTGCTGTTGCTGCTGCTGCTGTTCCAGAACGTCTGACTCGAAGCTCAAATGGCCGGATGTAGGATCATAAAAACCGGCCAGGTAGAATTGGTCGTAGCCAGAATTATTGGTGGAGTCCAAATTTAAGTTGACGTCAGGCTTGCCTTTGCAGAGTAGGCGGTAGTCGTCCAGCGAACAGACGGTACAGCAATGTGAGATCGTCTGGACGTCATTCTCGTCGACGTGGTTTGACTCAAACAACGCACCCTGAAAACGAAAAAAAAGAAATTTAAATTTAAAAAGAAAAAAAAAAACTGCATTTATTTCAGAATGCTAAAAATGATGGTGACACTTACCGGAATCTTGAGGTGAGTCAATCGCCGTCCTCCGCAAGTCTCTTCCGGGTGATAGAACCAGCGGACTTTAACTGTCATGGAACCACCCCACGATTGCCAGAGAAGCTCGATACGGCCGACATAGGGACGATCAGGCCTACCGGCCGATAAGAACACGGCGCAATCACCCACCTGAAGAACGAAATTTTTCAAACCTCTCGATTTTGTTTTGTTTTTATTTAATCATTTGAAGATGATTAGGGCTAAACTTACGCGGATGATTTCGTCTCCACGATGGATGGCTTTGTAAAACTCCTTGCGTCCTTTGCCTTTGGATGCCTTCTTGAAACTGGCGCCCAACCACTGCCACAACTGCCGTTCCGGAAGGAAAGCTGCCATTTTGCTTTTGTTGGCTTTGCGCGGCTGCGGCTGCTGCTGCTGCTCGACCTGCTGCTGGGGCTCTGGAGATTTCGTCTTGGCTGCTGCCGACCGGCGAGGAATCGGCGAAGCTGCGTATGTTTTGAGTCAAGTTTCAACACACACTACTCATGTCATCAAAATGATGAACGAAACGGTCTCATACCAGAGTAGTTCACCGCTTCTTTGCTGGCCCTCGTTTCCATTTTGACGATTGGCTCGCTGTCGTTGGCCACAGCACTCTCGACGGCGTGATCGATCGTCAATCCGGGACTGATTGGAATGATCAAATCCGGCTGCTCCGCCAGCGTCTCATCCGACGTTTCGGCTTTGCGCTTTTTCTTGTGCTTCTTCTTGTGTTTCTTGTTCTTTCTACACTTTTTTAATAGGGCGTTACCATCGTCGTTGTTTTCTTTGGACTCGTCACCTTCCGCCTTTTTGTTCTTCTTCTCCGCCGGCCCGTCCACCTCTTCCGCAACCCCTTCTGCTGGCTCTTGGTGAACCGACGGTTTGACAGCCGCTACAGGAATCGGAGCCGGCTCGGAAATGCGCCTCTTGTGGCGTCGGCTTTCAATCTTCAACAATGGATTTGGATCCCTTTCTGTATTTTGTACGAAGAATGCCATTCAACAAAATCGGTCACACGATCGATCAAATCGGATGAAGAAAACACTTGCCTAATACGGGATAATCTGGCGGAAGGAGTCTAATTTGACTGACGGGAATACGGCCGCTGTCGCCGTCGTCAAACTCGACATCGATCTCGTCCTCGCGCGTGACACTACGGCTGCCTGAATAACGTAAATCCACCGCAACGAGTCACGACAACATTCAACAGCGATAATAAATACTGAGGTTTCGTACCGGCGTTGTTCGGTGGACCTGCCGGATGAACGTTGGAAACTACGCCGGGATAGAGGCAGCGTGACTTGCGGCTCCAATAGCCACAAACACGCGTCCCGACCTGCAATTGACTTAGGCCGAGCGGACAAACTTCCAACAACTTCAAATAAAAAATTTTAAGAAATCATTAAAAATCGTTGGAATTGGATCTTCATTTCGTGTTATTGAGTTATTGAAAAAAAAAAAAAAAAAAACGGCAACTCAGTGCCTTGAACCAATGACATTGACGCTGGACTGCAAAAACAAAGCGAATAGGGAGGAGCTTTGGTTACGGCAGAATGGCCATAACTCTCCGGATATCCGAGTTAACGATTCAACGCGTCCGGGTAGTAAACGATCAGTACGCTCATAAAAGTCAGAAAGAGCGAGCAAAGCGAAAAGACGGCGAAAAATAGTCGAAAATATGACACTCACTGCTTCGTGGAGGAGTTCTTCCGTCGAAAGAATCCTGGGCCGGCTGCCACGTTCGCCATCTACGACGACACCATAAATGTCGGGTGGCCGGATGCCCGATACGGAGCCACCATGGAACAGTCCCTCCTCCGCTATCAGCACGCGTAGTCCATCTTGTAGTAGATCTTGCGTCAGTAACCATGGCGACTTGATAGTGGTGGTGGTGGTGGTGCTATCACTCGGTTCCGGATCACTCGGTTCCGGATCACTACGGATGAGCGCCAAACGGATTAAACTCATTCGATTGGAAGAAATTGTACCGTGTTTTTTGTTGTTGTTGTTGTGATTTATACCTTATTTTAGGTTCGGGATCGATCACTGGGATCTCAATCACCGGTTCTGCCACTAAAGGTGGAGGTGTAGGCGGCACAGGTGGCGGAGGACTTGGAGCCGGTGGAGGACTTGGAGCCGGCGGAGGAGGAGAAGCCACAGGGATGGTATCCATTTCCGCACCGCTATCATCGCTCAATTGGAGAAATTGCAAAGCTGGCAAACAATGTCGTTCCAGTCGGTCGCTGTCTTCCTCCGGCATGTCTTCTTCGCCTGCTTTCAATTCTTCTTCACTTTCCTCGCTGCTGCTGCTGTTCAGCTGCTTCACCTGGACTTCGGCTATTTAAAACAAAACAGAAAAACATCAAGAAAAAATCAAGGAAAAGACATGGCATTTATCAAACAGTCAACAAATAAGCACCGAACATTCGACTCCCCCAAAAAAAAAAAAATCTCAAATCTTTTCACTTGATACGTGACTGGAAAATGTAGTGACCCTTTCCCACCCCCAGTAGGTTCTATTGATCTCATTTGTAATGCTATAGCCTTGGGCAGGTTCTATTGGACTTCTCTGAAGAGATAACAAACTGATTGGTAAGCTGGACGCGCGCCCAACTTCCACCTGTGGCTGGAAAAAGGGGAAGGGGAAAGGGATAAAACAACAACAAAAACACACCAAAAAACGAGAAACCAGTTCCCTTTTATATAGTTTGGGTCCATCAAGCCAAGCAGCTTGCTCAATTTTGTGTGGAATGGGGGACTTTGACTGGACATTGATCAATGTCGTTTACAGATTCCATCAACGGAAGCTCCGCCACGGGAAGATCATTCTTAGGTCGTCCGGAACAAGACAGACTTACAACCTCTGTTTGTTTTTTTTTGTTTTTTTTACCTTTAAGCTTGGGTTTAATTTTTGGTTTGATGGGACTCTTCGCATCGTGTCCCGAAGAATTCTTTTTTTTGTTCTTTTTACTGGTCGCATCAGCCGAATGGCACCACTGCAACAGTTGGAAGAATTTGCGCTTCTTGCTGGGCACGATCGTTTCAGTCAACTCGGAATCTTGTTTGCGCACAGGGCAATCCGGCTTGCGTTTCTTTTTCTCTACCGTGGTTGTCTCGCTGGCCGGTACGGATGGAGCCATAGATGTCGCAGCGGACGCCAAAGCGGCAGCGTACGAAGTCGGAATCCTCGGCAATTCCACCTCAACACCTTACAAAAGAAATGAGAAAACAAAGAAGAGGGGACGTTAACATTAATGAAGACCTAATCGGCCCTCTAGCAAGACCGCAAACTCGATTAATAGGTGGGCGGGAATTTGCGGTTTCTTGAGCTCTCATCATTATAAAACGATGGCGCGCATTGATGAAATTGCATTTGCAATTGCCGCAGAATGTAACAGAAAGAAACAAAAGTTGCAAGTTCGAAAGAAAGAAAAAAAAGGGGGAGGGAATAAAATAAACAACTTGTTAGTGAATTGTGGTCGTGCGAGAACGGGGCAGTACATTAAGGCATTTGGAGCGATCTAATCTCGCCAACAGTGCCGACTACCGGCGGGAAATAGCGAACAGCTAAAGCAATAGCTGGTCGATGGGAACAAGAGGTGGGCGTCGATGACGTCTGCTTTTTTTTGTTTTTTTGTGTATACACACCCGCGGAGCGATGCGTAGAAGAAGGCAAGTCTAAACGACCGGGGACGATAAAGTCGACTGGCGCCGAAACGATTTTGCCCGACTCGCTTGACTGCTCTTGTTGCTTAGTTGCCGAATGGTGGCTACCGTCCCGGCTGCTGCTGCTGCTACTGTTCCGTCTACGACCAGCTTTGTCCTCTTTGTCCGAGCTGGATCGTTTCTTCTTCTTCTTCTTCTTGTCCGACTTCTTTTTGAATTCTACAATACAAAGGCATTGTTGGTTGAAAAATTGCGAACAATCTACAGGGCAAACAAGGATCGACATTCGGACTTACTCAGACTACTCAGCTCCTTTTGTTTCTCTTTGTACTTGCGCTGCAACTCGGCCAGTTTGGAACGGAAGTCGAATTCCACTTGAAATCCGGTTGGGCGTGGGCATGACGTGGCCGGTGAAATGTCTCTCGGTTCGCTCGATTGAGGCGAATCTGACTGCTGGTACAAAGCGGCCGCGCACAAGACATCCAACGCGTTTCCGGCCATTTCCACCGCGCTCACGTTGTCGTTGCAAGGCTGCTCCTCTTTCGTTTGCGGCTCATTCGCCAATTGAACGGACTGATCGGCCGACACGAATTGTTCGATACTATCCGATAAGAGCTGCAATCCGGAATAATCCGCCACCGGCGCTGGACTGTCGCCGTGACCCGTCGATAATGAACGCGGGACATTTTCATCATCGAATGACGTAGAGGGAGATCGGATGGACGGATCCCGACTGACCCATCCGATTGTGAGGTTGTCTCTGACTCGGATGCTCGCCGGCTCCGTCGCTGTGCTGGAATCTAGCGGCTGGGCCCTTTCCAACGGGATCGAAGGTTCCACTTTCTCCGCAACATGGCTAGGCGGTTCTGGACTGATTCGCTCTTCCTTAATTTCTGCCATGGCGGGCGGAGGACTGCTTATGACGCATGCCGGCTTGGATGCGTGGGTCGTAGGGTCCTCGTACGGCGTGACGTCAGCTCGAAGATTCGGCAATTCAAAAGCCGATCTGACCGGTGGATGGAGAGCCCATGAAGCTGTCGGAGACGCTGCCATATCTGGCGGGAGACCCCAAGGCGACTGAGCCGGTGCGGCATAGCTCTGCCAATAAACTGTGGCCGCTCGTTGATAGGGATCTGCAAATCGGAACATGAATATCAGTATAAAGCCATAAAACATTTTTTTTTTTTTGAAAAATATAAACGAAAAGGTCATGTGGCCTCATTGGTGAACTCATTTTTTAAATAATAGCTATTCGCTTCAATGAACCGAAACGAAACTTTTTTTTTTTCAATCCCAAGTTCTTCAATAACGATTGCATAACATCTTTGACGAGAGCCAATTGAAAACAAAATTCTATTTTTAAAAAGATATTTGATTTGTTAGTGGTTTTTTAATCGGGAACGCAGAGAATTAGAACACAATGGCAGACATTTAAAGATAAGATGTCGTTCGTTCATGGCGACTCTGTAGGTGGGATAATGGACTCACTGAAGAAGGGAAGAAAGAGAGCGCGGTCCTTTCTCTTTTTTTTTTCTCTCTCTTCACGCCAGTTTGAAATTTGAACTTTGTTCCCTGGTCACGCCGGTTTGTCAACATTGGCAGTAAACTTTTTGTGTGTGTGTGTGCGTGTTGTTGTTGTCATTAACAGACTGGGGTGAATAAAGAAAGAGAGTGTCTATCTCGTTCTTTCCCCTTGACGACAGCGTCTAAAAATGCTAGGCAGCTAATGTGAATCTTTCAAATCCCTCAAGTTGAAATGGACTTTTATGACAGTGTTCCACTCGATGCTCTGCAAACTTGCAGAGAAACAAATAACAATGCAGAAAACCGGAATCACTTGCGTATCTTCCGCATTTCCACCCCGTGGCAACACCAGATGAATGAATCATCTTGTTCAGCGAGGTGGGTAAGAGCCGGTACAAATGTTTCGTCACTTGTCTTAAGAGACTTAATCTTTATTTCATCACAGAACTGATGGCACACTCTTTTATCAGGTCATTGGTCCTTGCGCGCGAGATATTCTCGAGATTTTCGTTTGTGTTTTTGTTTTACGATAGGCGCCAGAGTGCGCACGCTGTCGTTTCCTGTTGCTCCGTCGAAATCTAAAACGCCAATGCAACGTGATGCTATTCAATTCTTTTTCCTCTTCTTCTTCTAAAGTTCCTATCGCCATGTGAAACTTTTGGCTTTCGAACTATGCGAGTGAATGAGTCGCAAAATATTTTCCTAGTTTGACATCGGGATCAATGGACTGGCTCGGTGCCGTCCGACGGCAAAACACGATCGGATTATATTAAAACCCAATGTTCGACTAGATCCCCCTCCATTGCTTTCAATCGTGACACAGTCCCCTCAAAAACAATCAACAAAATCTCACCGAGGCAGGCGGTCGGAATCAGCAGAAATGGCGGAGGAGTCATTCCACCGACCGGATGATGATGCTGATGAAGGAGGGATGAAGAGACGTTAGATGCCTGTGCGCTAGGAGGATAAGTGGAATAGCGCATGATGGAGTTCACATCCGTCGCCGACCATAGCGAGTGAGCTGCGGCGGCGGCACTGTAGTCCGCCGCGTTCGGCCAAGCCCAATTGGCAGCGTTGGCGGCAATGGGTGTCGGATGACCAGCGTAAAGGGCCGTTGGATTATAAACGGCTCTTCCGCCCGGATAATTTGCACTTAGGCCAGCTAGTGAAGAAGGGCTGTTAAACGGATGTTGATCAGTGGCCCCAATCGACGGATTCGACATGCACATGGAATCCGTGGGGTAAGAAACAGGACTGGACTGAGCGGCACGTCTGGCTTTCGGCTGGACGGGCGGCATGGGCGTATCGGACCGACATTTGTCCCTGCGCTGCCTGGCGACGGCAATGCCAACGGGAATGGCGACATTCGATGAAGCGGAGGCTGTTGCGTTATGTTTGCGCTGCGGATGGATCAGAGTTTTCCGCTTAGGAACAGGAGCGGCGGGATCGAGATCACAAGGTGGTGATAGCACAGAGCCGTCCAATGTCATCGCCGAAGCCGACTGCATGACTTGCAATTGCTCCTCCTGCTGTTTTCGCCTCCTCTGATGCCATTTGAGGAGACTCGCCTCCGGCATCCGTCCCATAGTCCGGCTACATCCTCCCCCCATTTCGTCCTCTAGTTCGCCGCTATCCACTTGGTCGTCATCTTCACTCTCGTCATCACCGGCGGCGAAATCCGGTGATTCCGTCTTGACTTCGCGTTTGACTCGCGTCTCCATCTCTCCTCCACTTTCTCCGTCTACCGTCACTACGGAAAAAACATTGGCACACATCAACACAATAATAATAAAGAAAGTCGGCTTTGAGACGTAGACGAAGACAAAACAAAAACAAACAACCAAACTCGGGTTAGATGTTTAGAGACTGAAATGATTTCGGAAATAGCTCCGAGTCAACATCATTGTCAAACATCGGCCAAAATTTCTATTTTCGGGTAGCTAACAAGGGCTAAACAGACAATCATAATATGGTAGACTCTTTCCAAGGCCGTACACTCCAGCTTCGAACTATCCCCAGGTTATTGTCGTATAAAAGTTAAATACATTTCTTTTGTGATGGATAAAATCCACCTTCTCTCTCCCCCCCTCCCTCAGGGCGGGAGGGGTCGAGAGACAGGTAAAGAAAAGGGCGGAGTCTCTCAACCTTTGAAACTTAAACACAGGTGGACTTGAGAGAGGGGCTTCTAAAAAAGAGAAAGAGAGAAAAAAGAGCGGGAATCTAATTGAACCTTCACTTTGTTTCCAAGATGCAAGTTTTTTTTCTTTTCTTTCGAGGATAAGTTGCTGCCATCATCGAAGGAGAATCTGTCCAACTGCCAGCATTTCCCAGAGCTCTAATGTTACATCGTTCGTTTAAGAAAGTATTACTTATTATTATTTTTTTTATGTTGGTAGTTTCTGTGGGTTTTCAAAATTCCACCCTGCTAACACATCCGTAGGGGTTTCCATGGGGGGAAAAAAATGAACACTTTGAGCGCAAATGACGTGGCCCTTTAAAAAGTTATCTGATGTGGTAACAACTCATTCTAACGAAAACTAAAAGTAGGAGGCTATGTTTAAAAGAAAGAAAAAAAAAACAGGCCAAGTGTACAGTCGCAGGAAAAGGCCATTCATCATGGAGAAAAGGCCGTCAAGTAAACTTTGACCTTGTTGCGCGTCTTGACCACAGGGTATTGGTGACAGACAGGATCTTCTTTGCCTGTTTCATGTCCCGACATGCCGCCCCCCCCCCCCGCATCCCAAGTTCCACGAAAACTATTATTGAAACGAATGCCTACTGAATTTTGTAAGGGACATGTTTTTTTTGTTTTGTTACCAGGAGTGTAAGGCGACTGGATGGATGGAAGGTGGTCGACACCACGGGGAGACAAATCCAGGATGACGGGCGGGCCGAAACCATGCCCATCGTACACGGGTGGAGGTCCTGGAAATTCCGTTTTCATTCCGGGAACAATCGGAGTCGTATTCAGACGTGTTGATCCAGCACCAACAAGCATGGCAGCCTGCAGCAACTGTCCAAGAGCCGATTCTGGATCCATCTTCTCTCTTGTTCAAATCTTTCACAAAACTATGGCGAGAAGAAACGACGACTGCCCATTGCAACTAATCACATCCAAACAAAAAAAGACAAGCCAAATTAGTATTTTATTGATCGATTGCCTAACATACGCGAATCGAGCGTCCATCACGAGTAAATCTGCCAACGTCAGCGTCTACATCGATCTTTTCAAAGGCTACAACCAATCTGCGAGGATCGATAGTCGGAACCCCAAAAATCTCTTTTTTTTTTCCCTCCTTTCTTTCTCGGCAATGATAAATATAAAGAAAAGTTAATTTGACCCCCATGACTGTTTGACGACTACTAGAAACATCAGCCGACACAGCAACTGATAACGATATCTCGCGAGCAACGTTGTGACGACTCTTCTCTCTGTGCGACTCGACAATAAAGAGAATTTTCGGTTAAACACGGGAAAGGTTTTGAGTGAAATTGGATCTTATCCGACCTACATGCTGGAACGTAAGGCAAGCGGGAAATACGATCACACTGAGGGGGGCGGAGGGGAAGGGGTGGTGTTCAAAAAAAAAAGGTTCCAGTTAAAACATAAACATTTAAAAACAAAAAAGAGAAAATTTTGGGAAAGAGGTCATTACGACAAGCGAAACGCACATATCAACTGGAATCGACTTCAAACGCTGCAACCCTCTTTTTTCAAGCGTCATGTTGCATTTATCTAAAGCATTATTCAAGCAAAAAAAAGGCATCTACGATTAACCATAGTTGACACGAGGGATTGGCCTAGCTTTACTAAGGGCGTTGAGCCATTGCGTCATTCGAGGTAAACGACACACGAGTTGTAGCAAACATCGATTCTTGCAGGTTACACATTACGAAAGAGTCGACATGCTCTGCAATGAAATATCTAGAAAACAGGTCGGTTTTAAGAAGGCCTATAGCAAGAAAGTTTATGACAACGTCATCATAACTGCTAGTGGAGATGCAACGTGCATTTTCTTAACTGGTAAAAGCCGTCGGAGTTTGTGGTCAAGCTGATAAAGGTTAGAATCAAAACATCAAGACGGCCTAACACGAGTCAATGGGAATGAATTACGCCGCAAAAAGAGAACTCACAAATGTGCGACGGTGTCGTTGCGGAACTTTCCAGGCGGCGTCACTCTTCTATTGGCAAACACTTATCCAACGTTTTCAAAGGCAATGACACTGAATTTCAGGTTGAAACACACACGACAACACTAACACGATGTCAAACTGTCAGATTCCTGCAATGTCAATCTTCTCTTCACAACCTAAAGTATTGTTTTGGTGCAAAATGTCTGACTTGAAAATATTTGGCTTGGCGTCTGTAAGATTCACACGCGCCACAAGCACGAACCTACCCTTGTAACGTCCCTCAACAGAATGGTCGAACGGCTCAAACGACGGGGAGAGTCGAGCAAGCGGAGCAACTGAAAGAGAGGCCACGCCTACTTATGAAATTGAACCAATAGGATGAAACCCTTGTTTATCTGGCCCCGCACAACAAACTCCGCCCAAGGCTTCGACGCTTTGCAAAAGAGATGGAGGGGGAAAGGAAGGAGTCCTTTCATTATTTTTAACCCGTTTTTTTTTTTGCTTCAGCGTCATGACTCTCTCCTTTTTTTATTTTTTAAGCCGCGTGAATTTTTATCGGACTACTGTCGTCGTTCACGCACGCACGAAAACGCCCTATTTCGCGCACGAAGTTTACCGAGGAAGAGAAAAAAAATCGCGCGGGAGCGGATGATCTTAGTAACAATACTGCGACTTCCGTTACTCCGTTCTTTTTTCCATAGCAGAATACATTTAGACGAACTGTGGCTTGCTTATGTCATATTTCATGGCCTCTTTACGCACTAGAACTTTTACGACCCCGCCAAACAGGTTTACGGAACAACGAGACCTGCATCGGGTCGAAAAAGTACAACTCGGAGCTTGTTGAGATATAGATTTTGGCTTCACAAAACTTCCAGTATAATTTAATACTGTAATGCAATTGCAAAGCAATTAAACTGTTAAGTAACATTCGAAACGAATTCAAGATTTTTCGTTAGATTTCTTATTCAAGTGGTTTGTTAGACGACCAGCTCAGCCAAATTTTCCTTTAGGTTTGACATTTTAACCTTCAACAGCAGCGGCTGCAGAGAAGACGCTATCTGTGTATATACTCGTTGCAGCAGAACGAACCTGTGGGCCATCGTGCGTGACTGGGAACTTTTTCGAACCTTGTTACATACCCTCCAGACATACTAATGTAGGAGGCGAGACGACCAACAAGGAAGACATCTATCCACCTAAACATGGAACTACATGCAGCTACATGGTACGTATTTTGTGTATTTCTCGGCTTTACTCGAGAATGATCCAGTTCCAATGTTACCCACCATTCTTCATGAGAATTCAGAAAATTGTGTGGTCACAGGAATTTAGTATGGCTTTGACACTTTTACCCCCTTTTTTTGTGAGCTAGTGGTAAGAATTGCAGGAAAACAAAGTATTAGTGGAGTGGATCCATTTCTGGGGGCAATGGAATCTTCTTCTGGAGGGCAAATTTTTGAAGAGCTTCATATTTTCGATGAAGAGCCTCAATTTCTTCACGAATCTTTCCATTGTCTTCAGCAAGTTTCTCTGTTTCAGAAAGTTCCCCAACTTTTTCTTGTTCAAGTTCATCCTTTTGCTCTATACGCTTGATGCGACAGCTGAAAATTACATTTGTAAGCCCATTGTGTTTATGATATTTGAATAAATATTACCTAGCAGCATAGCCTCTATTTTTTAAAGTTCTACGACGCTGTTTCATTCTAACAATCTGTAGATGCAATTATTAAGAAAAACATGTCAACTAATTGTAATTTTAATTTTTGTACCTCTTCTCTTGTCAAACCTCGCAGCTTTAGCTGCCTGTTCAAATCCCGCACGGAAATGGAAACTAACTCATCGTCGGAAATTCCAAGACAAGGTG
Organism: Daphnia magna; assembly: GCF_020631705.1. Classification (NCBI taxonomy): domain Eukaryota; kingdom Metazoa; phylum Arthropoda; class Branchiopoda; order Diplostraca; family Daphniidae; genus Daphnia; species Daphnia magna. Next base: position 14,803,146 of record NC_059183.1, read on the forward strand.
ATGGAGATAAAGGCTCCTAAAACACACGTCAGAATCGATTAGCAAAAAGAAAACAGAAACGCATAAAACGTCATTTTCGAATAAAACTCACCAAATCAAATTTGTTGGCATTTGCATTTCTGTCTTTCTTGTCACTTTTCTTCATTTTCTTTTCTCAGTTTCTGATTTCACGAAAAGTCCAGAACAGCCGAATGGCGGCGTGGAAAAAAATTTTCATCTCAGGTATAAAGAAACGCGCTGAGTCACTCTCACTCTGCTCTCACTAGAGCTAATGTTTTTCCCTAGCCAGCCATGTTTCTTTGTTGTGACAGAGCTTACTGTGTATGCAAGGCCCAGGTTTTTATCTACAACAGAATCCCAAGTAGTGTCACATGGCGGTAGAAAAATTTATCCTTTGCAATGAACCATTGCCATTGGTATTTAAAAATAGCCTTTCATGTGGGATAATTATTTTCTCTTGTAACGGAAAACTTGCATTAATTGATACTGTTTAGAAAAAAAGCTTTCGCACCAATGCTACTTGGAAAAGGAATTGCGGTTTTAGCCCCTAGCAACTAGTCTAACAAATCTTAGATTGACATCACAAGATTTATGGCGTAAAGCATTGGCTAGTGGATGGATACCCAAAATCCCGAATGGGTTAAAACACGAATCCCGAAAAGGCCTCAGGCTACTATACTTGCCTACTCCTATGCTGGCTTCAAAATAAAATTACACCGTGTCAAGAATTTGAGGTCAAAATATATGTGTACCATAACTACTATCACAAAGATATTAAAATTTTTTAAATACCAGGGAAAAGCATACATCGATTCTTTTAAGATGAAAACCAGGAATCCAAGGAGCATGTACTGAAATTCACTCGAAGCGATAAGAAATAGGAATTACCTTATCGCCACGGTATTATTTTGTTTGATTGCACGATGGAGAAAAAAATCGCCAGCCGCCAAAGAATAAGCCGTACAAAACCAATTAAAATGTGGACCCGGATGATTCGCGGTTAAGGAAAGGGTAAAATCGAACTTGATATCAAAATAACATTTTTGTTTTCCTACTGCACGTTATGCTAACTTTGCCAACGTTCCACTTCCATTAAATAATCAATGGAGAACGCTACTAAAACCATCTACTATTACAGGATTCAAAATAACTGAACGTTATTTGATGTATAACGTTTAACAATTCACAGGCATCCCATATTAACGGTAAATTTAAAATGTTCAGTAAATCTTCAGTAAACACGGGAAACATTTGGTCGACATCGAAATGCTTAATACAAACAGAAATAAAACTTAAACAGTGATGAAATGTGAAACGGAAATAGTGAATTGTCCAGTGTTAGGCGGAGATGAAACATCTCTGACTTAATTGGAATAAACCAAATACATGCAGCACAATTCAAGTCATTCAGTTTCAACAACGATCGTACCACAGAGAATATCATAAAGCGTGCGATTGTGTTGCACAACCATTAGTGGGAGAAAAGTTGGAAACAGAATAGCTGTCCCCATATTCTTTAGGAATGCTCGACCCAGAGATCTCCAAAACGTGACGCCCGTCGCAGGTTGCACAAGTACTCGACTTTCTCCTATTATAATAAATTTAATAATCAGTAAACAATTTCTATTTAGTAAAACACACTACAAATGGATGACGCGGCACATACCAACAGGGACGCACTTGGTGCAGGAGATTATACTAATTCCCATTGTTCGTTTTCCTGGAGTACCACCTTGTAGAGTAAAACAAACCTCATAAAAAACTACCATCAAACGATGGATCAATTCGATAGTCAATAAATTTGCCGTGATTGCCATAGCCATTTCATAATCAGCTTCTTCTGTTAGGTCAGTTTCAGTGTGAAAAAAAGTTGAATCTCTGTTAGGGTAAACATTGTCAATATTAAGTTTAACCAATTTGCATTTTAGATTGGAACTTACTCCATGTTCCAAGCATCAAGGACAGTTAATGTCAAAAATGCTTTGATGAAAAACAGCAAACCAAAATCAATAACTTCAGCCAACAAGCGTTTGGAAAGCTTAGGAACTTCAAAAACTCTCCCTGTTTAATTTTTTAAAATACTATAAGGTTACATATGTATGAATTCGTGTGCAATGTGGGCTCATTTGAACGAGAGCAACATACCTTCAACTTGTGCTTCCGTTGGGATGGAACCTGGGACATTAGACTGTTGTCTCTGTTGGTGGTTTGGCACCTGTGGTTCTGGTGTGACCGGAACTTCTGGGCTAGGTAATGGTCGATACCGACTTTGAATAAATAGTGAGGGCATTGAATAGGGAATGCATTGCAACGCCTGCCATTGATATGCTTCACCTAACCAGCTTCTAAGCTGATCGGTATATTCTGCCATTCTCTGGGGTTGTCCAGCAGAACCCACACTTTCTGGTTCATCCACAATACTACTCATAATATAGGTACTTTGGACTCGAAAAGGATTTCTACTTAGCTGAAGTTATTTTTCAAAGATTACAGGAACAGAAACCAAAACAAAAACCAGCTGAGGGAACTAACTCATCGATAGCTGAGTATCGATCTAAGACCAGGTGATATTGAAAAGACTGAAATCGACTGCCGATTACGATATGTAGCCCGACTGGAAAAACATGGGCTTCTGGATGGCTTTAGGTGCCGATAGCGACGTGAAAACCACATACTACGAAGTATCTATTCTTGGTCTGTGGTGAAAATTATCGTATGCGTCACGAAAAATACCGAAAGTAATTGAGTTTCCATAAAAAAAAGCATTTCAAACTTCCTCCTATAAATTCATCACTAGAATCAGATTTAAGAAGATATGGTCCGTATGCGCTTTATTATCTTATCTAAAAACGTGATATGTAGGCGAGTAGTTTCTTTCTTGCGGTACCAGTGGGTAAAGAAATAAATATTTTAATAAATGAGATCTATGAATTCTTGCTAAATCGCTGAAAACATATGTGTCAATAGGAATAGTAGATAGAAAAGAGGTTGAAACCAAGATTTCAATCTTTGAGTGATAGAGCAATCCCAGCTCTGTACCAGTCGTCAATCATACCACAAGCAAAAGGTATGTCGAGAACAGTAATCAAACGCTGTCGTTCTTCGTCAACATACAGTGGCACTTTCACGGTATGCAACCCATTGGTCCGAGAAGACTTCTGCAAACAACAACAGGTAAATTTTCGTTAAAAAAATGCGTAGCCTGATGAAAACAATGGATGTTGTACGAACCACGTCATCAACTGGTAACCACGACAAATAACAATGTGGAATTAAATTCCACGATGGAGTATCTGGATAGCACTCATCTATACCGACTCCTGATGCCATTCGGGCGCCCTGGATGTGTATTCCATTCAGGGTAGCAGTGATTTCAGCGGATGCTCGCGACTGATCCTTGGATGACGACGGCTTGTCCCATAACACCAGTAATTGTAGAGAATCCATGGAAATTCCCAATTCTCTGTGAATTTTAGTGTGAAAACATTTCAATTATGGCTTTCAAAGTTTTAGTTTTCAGCCATTGCTAAATGTTACCTTGCACTGTGTTGTCGGTGCACGCTAAAGAAAGCCTCTGGGTTCATTAGCTCCGATAAATCTAAAACGTTGGTCAACAACTGGCTTTTTTGGACTGATGGTAACCATTCTTCCGTAAGCGCTCGAGCCCTTTTTACAAGAGAACGAAGGAACTGTTCTACTTGTAATGGTCCTTCCCACAAAGTGTACCACGATTTAGGAGTCTGGGGATTAAAAAATTACATCAGTTTAGTTCTTCAATACGTTGTAATTTGTTTTGTTTTTTATAACAAGGTACCTTAAACGAAGAAATGTCAATCGCTGATTCCATCAGCGACACGGACAGCGGCAATCCAGATTTGAGAGATCGATTTATGGCGGCCAGACAATGATGCACGATATGTATCAAACGAACAGCCAATGCGCTTTCTGCCAGAACGAAAGCTGCCAACGGGTTCGATTGCACATTTTCTGATAGTGATGAAATCAAATCTTTGTTGGTCAAGAAGGATGTTCCCTAGTTTAGATCAATTAAGCATGTATATGTTAAATGTACATTAGAAAACTTGCCTTTGCAATCAATGCCAAATACCTGTAACAGGGATTTCCATGTGCTGAAAACGGGGCTTAGTTTATTCATTAAAAGTTTGGCATCCCCGGCGACGGGCTGAGCTGTAGCCTGATAAAATGCTGGAATGCAAACGCTAATTTTAAGTATCCATTCATACCCCATACAACGTTAAAATCACTAAAATACCTTTCAAACAAGCTGACAAGTAAATACTTTGGTTATACTGGACAGTCGTGTCAATGTTAGGTGGTAGCCCGAAGTACGAGGATTTGTCTGTTTCAGGTAAATGTCGTACAATCGTTGCATAATCCTAATATTGAATGATGAAATAACAAATCTATTATGTTAGCACACTTGACCCATGTCAGGAATTTTTAGCAAATACCCGAAGGCTTTTCGATAAGGGGATGGTAATTTCATCATTAATAGCGAATCTTTCTTTCCCAAGGACATCGTCGTTAAAGTACTGGACTAGATAGGATCGAAGTATTCTCAGGTCAAAGCTGTTATCGATACGACCACCGTAAATGACGTTCAAAAGTAATCCGTTGACATATTCCCAACGATTACCTACAAAGCGTTTTGATTAATTGTTTTCATATCAACGAACGACAATAATGAATAACTAATACACATGTTTGAACATTGAAATGCATAGGCAACTAAGTTTACCCGAATCGTCAATTTCCCGGAAAGCTTGACCAAGAACTTCAGTTGCCGCTCGAAGATCCGATTCATTGAATTCGTGCTTTTTTAGCCAACCTTGGGGAACGTAATTTCTTCTTTCCTGTTTAAAAGGAGATGAAATCAGGAGTAATGATGAAGAACCCAAGTAGACCTACTTGAACAACGGCATGAAACCACGCTAATACGAACAACGCCTGCATGTGGATCGGGGAACCGGGCAAGGTACTCGGGTTCCAGGCTTCCATAATTCGATTTAAGTTACGTTTCATCCCTTGAGGGGCCTGTCGTCAAAAATCGATGTAGTATTAATCTCAGATAGCAAGGGGACATCAAGTGGAAGTATGTACCTCGCTGACTATTTTCTTGCACCTTTGGAGAAGTGAAAGTGGCAGGGTAGAAACGGGTTCAGCCGTCATCCATAAACGGAAATCGACATGGAGATCATCGCTTTCCTCGCCACTGAGTTGGTTTATCAGCCGATCGAGAACTGGTAACCACCCAGTAACTAAATGAACATTTTTCAGGCAAATCCAATGTCCATTTTGAGCTGCTTGTCTCACGAACTCGGCTGCTTTTTCGGTTTCGTCGGTACCCATGGCGATCTCGATCAAACGATTGTCCCCCAACGTGTCTCTGGCGAGTTCTTCGAGCTCTACCGTCATATCATAAGCACCTGAGGCATCGCCAGGCAGCAGCACCAAAATAGGTTCAGCAGCACAAGTCTCGTTTAAAATTGTTCGCAAGCTTGATGTTGCTGGGAATAATTCCGTCAATTCTAAACGAGTTCCGTTTAAATACAAAGTCAGAAATCAAAATCTTTGATACGTCAGTTGTTTACCTAACGTCCTGGAGAGGAACTGCGTCAATACGTCAATCAGCTTCTCAGGGTAAATCGCCTGGACAACTAACACTTGTTGGAAGGGAGAAAGGGCCTGGCTGATGGCAGGAGGAATCGGCGTGCTAGATTTAGACCACAGCGTGGTATCCTCCAGATGTAAAGCCGCGAATATACTCGGAAAAACCGCCTTTAACAAAATTGCCATTCGTAGATTTTTTACTAAAACAAATCACGTAAAATAATACGTACTTTTAAAGCTGATACGCTGAGCAAACGACTTTCGTCAATCCAACTCGGAAGTTGAATTTGATTTGACTGGGTTCTAGCAGATTTTTGTCCTACAAACAATTCCCATTCCTAGTTGAAACAAGGTTACTTGTCTGCTCCAGTTTAACGAAAGTGCTGTATATCTATTACGTTTGGTTGGATAATATGACCGCACATTTCTCGCACGATGTGAGCAGCGACAACCATTTTATCTGGCTTGAACACTGCTCGAGACACCATGGTGTACACCGTCTTGAGAAGACGTTGTCGAATAAAGCCCAATTTTTCTGGACCACTCTCAATCTAAACAAATAAACATGTGATTTTAAACGCTTCAATCATAATGCAGGCTAGATCAAAGTTCACTACATTTTTGGAATCCAAATTCTTGAGGAAAATTTGCATAAATGCCTGCACAGAAAACTGGTAGCAATGGTTGAGCTTAGAAAGTTCTCGGATGGCGAAAAACAAACGACTTGCAAACTGAGCTAGTTCGTTGTAAGTCGATCTCTCCTTTTCCAAGGAATATTGTAATGCAAGCGATTCCTTTAGAGATTGTCCTATCGTAGCACTTGATTGCTTTAATTGCCTCAGTGACGTGAGCACATCCTAAATAAGAAAAAACAGTCACTTCATTTGCTATGTATGGCTGTTAAAAAAAACATCGAGTTAACTGTGTTTTCCAAAATGTTTCCTCTTGAATTTCCTAGAGTCTGAAGAAGTTTCTCTTCCAACTGTGCCAACTGCAGTTTGAGCTGTTCTTCTTGCTCTAGAAGCTGTTTCTTGCGTTGTTCCAGTTCTGGGTTCTCATGTTTGACTGTCAGCGCGACGAGCTGCCAATTATTTATAATAAAATAATTTTTAAGCTATTCATTCCAGAACACGATCCGGTTGAAGGAAATATGAATACCTGTTCCGATAGTCCAGCTTCTGTGGTGTTGAAATTGATTGTATTTACTAAAGCGTTGGCTTGCGGGGAAGCCATCGGCGCCACGCCCGTCGACTGACTGAAGAGAAACAACCGAAAATTGTCATTCCAGTCGACTAGTTTGTCGCCCAGACGCACGAGTTTTCTCACTCCTGGAACAACACGAAAATTCTCGGCCGTCAAATACATTTGTTGTTCACCGAGTGTTTGCTATAGAGAGACTTACCTTGAATAACATAGTCATTGCGGAGAATGGGGAAAAGAATTGGATCTATGGCGTCGACGTCTTGAATAATTATGATCTTCCCAAACCTAAAAATTCGATTCAACAGAAATGAAAAAAACAAACAAACAGAAGTATTAAATAATCCAAAACCTGATGGCGAGGTCGAGAATGTTGGCGAAGCGCTCGTCTCTTTGTGAAGTAGTTTCGACAGTCATTGATTTAAAATGCGTCATAATCCACTGAATGCTTTTGCCAGTAGCATCAAGTATGTGCGGGTATAAAGTGCCCTTTCAAATAAAGTTCATTATAATCGGTCCATCTGTCATTGAAACGGTATGTGTTCTACTTGCGTGATGGCTAGTGCGTTATCCACGGCCAAATCATCAGCTGCCAAGCCTTCGGATCGCCAAAGCATTAATTCTTGTTCGCTAGTCAGGAAATTTTTTAGCGAGAAAATCACTTCTTCATTTTCGTTTCCAGTTTCGGTGATGTTAGCATGTTGTGAAAGCTTAAGCTGAGTCAGCCAGCGAGACAGCGAATTTTTCCTCTCATCTTCCGTAGAGCACGAAAGAAAATTTATGAAGGCAGCCGCCAACAGAGCGTGAAAAGTTACGTTTTGACGATCTTGTCCCAGTTCTTCAAGCTACCCGAAGATGCAGCAAAAAGTAAAAACAGCAAAATTCATTAATTTTTGGGCCAGAGATAGTTTATGCTCCTCTTATTTTTTTTTGGATAATAAATTCTACCTGTAACCGCCAACGGTCGTATTCATCCGCCAATTCGAGCACCAAGTTCTGCGACACACTAAGCGTCTGTCTGGCTTTCTTGAGACCGATTTCAATTTCGCTGGCTTCGCGAGTCGACACGGACAGCTGATCGCGTAAGAGTGCCACCTGTTTGTCCACGTCGTCTAAGCCAGTTGCTAAACGATTCATGTTATCCTCAGCCGCCTGAAGATTCCTAATGCAAGCAAAAATAAGGAATTTGAAGGGACTGACGATAATTGTCCAACGAGCATTTTTACCTTCTGAGATTGGCTTGTTCTTGTTCCAAAGGGGTGATCCTTTCCAGCACACGTGAATAGCTGACATTGGCTCTCACCCAAGCTGCTAATGGAGCAGCTGCAGCTGAAGCTCGACGAGCAACTTTGTCGTCAAAGGATTCTTTTCTACGATTTAGCAGCTGTTCGACCGCTCGTCGGCTATCAACCGAAATTTTTCGTGCGTCGAAGGATCTATGTTACGATAAATTGGATTGGTGTTTGAAGTGGTATACATTACACTATTCCATTACAACGTTTCTTCCTTGTTCTTGTTATTTAGAACATCCTGTGCACATTGAGAATGTTTAATATTGACGGTTTTTCGTCACGTAGTACAAACAGCGAAAGCCAAACAGGTCGCGTTACACCCGCATAAATATATGCGTAGAACAGGCGAAGGAAAACAGCAAAACTATGGCGAAGAATTTTCACGTGATGGGATAGAAAGCGTAAAAAGTGGTAAGAAAAGCTCCCTGTTTTTGTACATTCAAACACACGATATGATCTTCAGTATTCTCTGACGCATTCGTGCGGAAAGGAATACACAACTTGCAGGACAAGCTTCGAAGAACGTGAGCGACGCCCGTTCCGAAACTCGAACGTGAATGTTCAACAAATCCCCTGCGATGAATCAACTTTGCTGCTCATCTTGTGCTGCAACTGTCCTTTTATGGTTAACGTACTAAAAATTTGCTGGAACTTCCGAAGAAGTTTTATTACTAATACTAGCCACAAAGTTGAAATATAATACTACTTTCTGGACTGGAACTATCGATAAAGTATGGAAAAAAACAATCGAAGGTGAAAGCCTGATGGCGGAGCTAATCGAAACAACATTGGGTTTCTAAAACAACACACATTGGTAGAAGAGATCGACCCCATACTACGCATTTCTTGATTATCCACAAAAGCCAGCAATAATATCAAATGGTTCTATTACGTGACATCCTCATCGGATTGATGCTACGAAGCTCTAACAATGAAATGGAGGCACGTCGTATGAAGAAAGCACGCATGGCTAAAAGTTTGTTGTCATCGATCAATCAGCGTGGATTCTTTTAAAGCAAATAATCTCCATGTGCATCCCCCTGTACGATGCAAATGATGACGCTGTCACATCTTAATGGGCAAGATCGAGTAGTCTATGGTCCCGGCAGTTCAGCCGACTTATTTGATCTTCAGAAGCAAAGCCCAGTATATGATAAAAAAAGAGAGAAGCAAATAGTACCATCCTGCGTTTACAGGTGCAAAATGACGTAATCCACAACTACAACAACGATTGTAAATTGACGGAACATTAGGTAGCATGGCAATCTATTATTGACAACTTGATGATGTCGGGAAAAAAAAATGCAGCGAGAAGGGAAAGAGAAAAGATGAAAAAAAAAGAAGGGAAAAATTGACCGCAAAATCATTCGTCCTTGCCGGTTACAATGGACACGCCCGGCAATGGATGTTACTCGGTCTCTTCCCACGCGCCTACTCGTATATATAAAGCTGTACGGGATGACAAGAAAGCATCAGTTCCATCCGTTCCTTCCACTAGCAACCAACAATGCATCAGGTATACAAGTACTACTAGTGTACATAAAAAACAAAACACTAGCTTTGCAAAGTGTTCCCAAAAATTCTGTGCACACTAAAAGAAAAATAAGCGCTTTAAAATAACCTTAGCATTAGCGAAATTTCGAAAGTAATAAGACTCGTTTGAATTTCGTTTAGTTTGCCGTCATCGTTGTTTTCGCCGCCGTGGCTTTCGCTGCCGAGCTTCCGTACCCGAAACCATCTGGTTATCCGGCTCCCAGTTACGACAAGCAGGTATGACAGATAACTTCACGACTGTTGATTTACTTTACAAACATTGGTGGCCAAACGGTTACTTGACTAATGATTGCACAAAACAAAATTTTTCTTATTCCAGCCATTGATGCCGTACAATTTTGGCTACACTGTCAAGGATGACCCAACTTACAACAACTTTGCTCATCAAGAGACGGCTGACACGAAAGCTGTCACTGGATCTTACCGTGTTGCCCTGCCCGATGGCCGTACTCAGATTGTCTCATACAAGGCTGATGAATACGGTTACGTCGCTGACGTGAAATACGAGGGAGAAGCTAAATATCCTGAATACAGCAAACCTGCTTACAAGCCAGCAGCATCCCAGAGCTACGGACAGTGAATTGCTGTATCTAAAAATGTCGGTGCTTTCCTCAGACACTCAATTTTGTACTTGATCTGTAATTACTTTGAGAAAAAGTGTCTCACAAAAATCTGCTCGATCTCTTGATCATACCGTTGAACAAGGACTTGGAACGCATCATATAGATTTCACAAATAAAAAGATTTATCATTCATACGCTGTTGCAATCTCGATTTAAAAAAAAAACGCAGAGAAATACCTACACCGGAATTAAAACCTACCTCATCGTAACAATTTAAAACGACTTTACCTCTAGAGTAGGAGAAAGCGCGAATGATGCAAGACCTTGGCGAAATGTTAAAATTAAAGGTTTACCTGATATCTTCCTTGATTCCTCGTTTGGCCAAGAAGCTTTTCATTGACGTCCACGAAGTATCCAAAATTCCCATAAGCCGAAGGACTCCCTCGAGGATGTCGCGGATCACTTCGGGTGGTGCGCGCAACGAACGAATTTCAGACAGCGCTTCATTGCGGATGTCCGATACGGCTGCACGCGCCTCCATTAAAAGCGGTTCGATCTCAGCAAGTTCTTGATCGATTGCCTGCTTTCTAAAAACAGAGACGTAGCAGAAATATTAAAGGTGAAACATTCGAATCATCAGGGCTACATTTGAAACTGAATTGTTCAGCAACCTTCAAGTTTTTAATGTAAGGCTCTGAGATATTCGTCCATTGGACGTGAACTGAATGTAAAGCTGAAAAGCTTAGAACAACTCACGAAGGATGTAAAAGCGAGCATAGATTATCAAAACCAATTCGACATAGAAAAAAATGTCTGGATTGAAGTAATAACGAAAACCGCAGACGAAAAGAAAGTCGCCATCGCTTGCCGAAATTCAGACGAGGTTCTATTAGTTAAAATTTTTTCTTTTTTCAAGTCGGTATTAAATCACCTTCCATTTTCTCTTATATGTGACATCCACAAGATTTATCGAAACGAAAGCGCTTTTTGCATTACATTTGGCATTTTTGTCTTACCTAACGCTTATCTTTTAAGGTTGAACAACAACGACGAAAATTACCTGGTAGTTAACGCTACGTTCTCATCAGCAATTGTACTACGAAGATCCTGCATCTCGTCTCGTTTGACTCCCGCGCTCTGGATTGTGTCTGTGATTTTTTGCAAGGCTGCTTTAGCTTCCATTTGCTTCTGTGCCAGCAGCTGTTCTTGTTGGCCGGCTTCAGCTTGCAGCTGAGCGACCAGTTCGCGAGCTTCGGACAATTTGCTAACACCAGTCTAAATGAAAGAAAGAAATGTAAAGTTGGCATCAGACACACACACGAAAAAAAAAGGAAAGCGTTCAACCTGAATGCGTTCTTGCTGTTCAGAAATACGTTGCGTCTTTTTGCCACAGATACTAGAAAACGTTTGGATAAAGGAAACGTAGCGCCGAGGGCATTTCAACGACGGATCCAAACTGTCGTAAATTTGCACGGATTTCTCTAGTTCATTCTCGGCTCTTTCATCCCTTTATGACAAAATGAAATGAATTTATTTTGCGATGGTTTGATGGAAAGACACTGTTAGAAAAATAATGTACTTGAGAAGAATTCTTGAAGCCACGGCCATCATGCTTGTTTTTGTCCAATTTTCCATCCAAATGGCGTCGCTATATTTGTACATAGAAGGGTGAGTCTCCACGATAGTCTCATAGGCCGTTTGGGCGCAATCCATGACGAAGATGACGCGCAATCTTTTTTCACACCTAGAAGTTCGACAAACAGAACGTTTGATTTCTTTAGCGTACACGAAAATGATCTAAAGCAATCTGTTAATTAAAAGCTGAAAATATCTTCACGCACGCTGGGCATAGAAAGAGAAAAGGCTGCCAGAGTAGCCTTCATCGGCCGCTAATTCCTTCAAGGGCGCAAGAAGCGCATCGCTTTCTTCAGAACTGTACATCCCTGGCACCTAAAAGCAAATTTTAACAATAACATTATCTCTCATTCACGAATTTAAGCAACCTATGCATACCTCTCCTGAGGCCAATAAAGAATCAATCATAGCATAAAAACTTGCATCAGTGAAATGATGGTCTTCCAGCACGAAATACACGAGGTCGCCATCGACACCGGCTGCATGCATGGCCTTATTTTGCATAAGATTTAAATGATTTGCATGGTTTCTCAACTTATCGATTTTTACCAATTTCAAGTCGTTGATGAATTGCTTCCGGCCGTAGTTTCTGCCCGGATAGGGAGTCATCACTTGGGCGTGGTGCATGACAGACAACAGTCTGATGGTTGTGTGGCGACCGACCCCTGATCTTCCAATTAATAATAGAGAGCGATCATCTGGATTGCTCAACACTCTGTCAGCGCGAACGACTGTTTGCTGTAGTTCCGATAGCATTTCAATATCCAGCGGCTCGTTTTCTCGTCCTACCATCGAAACGTGTCGAATTAGACGTCGGGCATGGCGTTTCATAGTTAAGAAGAAGTACCGTATTGTTCAAGAGTTTTCCTCATTATTTTGTCCCACTCTGATAGTGTCACTGGAACGAGTCCTTGCTTCTTCGAACGACATGTGGTAAAAAGTAATCCTCCAGGTGTCAAAGGTGACATTTTCCATTCTTCATTGAAAAGTTGATTCAGCAGGCCATCGAATTGAGTACGTTGCTCATTAGTTACCAACTTGTCACGATAAATCCTGCACGCTTCATACCCTAATGTCTGTATAAAAAATAATAAACTCACTTTGAAAGTGGTAACATGTGAATGATATTTTTTTTTACCATTACGACTGCATTGGTATCATCCCAGCGGATTTCGTAACGGGCTAAATTTTCAGCCCAACTAGTCAAATGTCTCGTCGTGAAAAGAATTTGAAAATTGTTTGCTGGAACAAGATTGCGTTTCATCTGAAACACAGAAAATAGTTGCATTTTCAAGCAAAAGGGACTATAAAGAAATTATTACTTCTTCATTAAAAACGACCATGAACGAAGTCATTTTCTGGAGCATAGGTTTGGCAACCAACGCTTTTTCTTGTTTCAAAGATGCGCTTAGATAACTGGATGTTAGCATTTCCAGTTCTTTTAGTAGTGGCTCCCTGTTCCACCATACAAAATCACGCACATAAACATTTATTTGTTGTAATGGTCGTATACTTAAACCATACCCTATGGCTGCAACGCGAAGTAATGAGATAAAACGAGGACTAAGCTGAAAACGGCCTTGCGAGTGGTCCAGATTCAAAGTGCATACTAGCTGGATATTTTCCATAATCAACCACTCGCAGTTGTTATCGTAACATCCTTTATAGTTGATTATCTATAGAAGTCAGAAAAGAAAATCTTTACTTTAACCTTTTACTTTATTAAAACCATAAGTAGATGAAATGCACTTGTTCCAAGAAAGCAGTAAGCTGGCAGGTTCCCCATTTATCCGGCATGACGATATTCAGGTCTTTCATATAGAGAATCAATAATGTGGCCTCTCTTGGAACCAGCATTTGTCCGTTTGAGCTCGAAACGATGATGGAGTTCTGTGCATTCCATTTCAAACCATTAGATCATTCCTTGAAGAATTCACGTGAAAAGACGGTCAACTTTACCTGAAGCAGTTTGTGCAAAACATCTTGCGGAGTCGTCGAAGCTGTGCAATTAAAGATAACTACACGTGTAGATCGAATCTGTCTTAGACAGTGTTCTACAAGCAAACTAGTTTCCGAAACGAAATAAATCGGTATAGACAGCAGCTAGATGTGCATAGATAACGTAGATTTTAGTTTGTTTATTACCTTTTTCCACATGCTTCCGGGCCCACAACAAGGACGTGTTCTTTGTTGGTGAACCATGGTTGGATCATCTGGTACGCTACTTGTAAGTTGATTGTAGGCACTAATAACTTTTGTTCGTCATTCCAAAGCGTGCTGTCCAATTCACTGGGATTAGGAATGACCAATGCATCGAGTTTAGCATCGTAAGTAGACAGAAATGGGTTTTCCGTATCAGGCGTCTTCTCCCCACAGGTGGATAAAATCTGTGCAGAAAACGTGGAAGTTTTTGTGTCTGCTCTGGGTTTAAAAAAATTTGAATTACACGCACCATTTGACCAAAAGAAGTGCGGGACTGAACGGTTAGATTGGCGCCACCTCCTTTAAGGAGACCGTTTACGAATTGTTTCTTGGTTCTGCAAAATTTCAGGTGGCTGAGTATTCCACGAATTGTTGTTAAAGTAGATACTGTAACAACAGCTTCACCATTCTTAGACAGCCAATCAATGGCTATCAATTCAGTAATTGAATAGGTAATCAGTGACTTAGAGAATTCGATTCTGTAAATCGGTTAGTACCTTTATAGAAATAACTTTCAATCAGTGAATGAAGTGATTTCTGCACTTCATCTGGCTGCTCTAAAAGCCAACTGCGAACGACAATATGGAAATCCATGTCATCCTCGCTTATTGATTGAAAATAGAAATTAGACAGTGAAAACCAGTTATAAATAGGGTCTACCTTTTCAAATTTTAGGAGCTCTCAATAAATGTTACCTGAAATAGACAACGCCCATTCGAGAAATGGTAGCTGGTGAGGCATAAGTCAAGTCGTGCGTCTCAAACATAAAATTGACATCAGGGCCAAATTTGATGCGTTCTCCTGAAGCCATGGTCAACAAGCGATTGTCATCGAGCACAGAATTAAGCGCTTCGATCCATTCTGGATCGACGTCTCCGTCGCAAACCACCCAAGATGTAGTCTCTGGAAAAACATTTAGAAAAAATGAAAAATAAAAACAGCTGTAGAAAAAAGCTTATTTCTGAAATCCCGTTCTCTTTACCGGTTTCTGAAACGACCAACCGCGCAATTTTAGTGAGAACACCGTCAGTCCATTCACGGGTTGCTGGATCAATCAGACCTAGAAGATGGACGCGACTGATGGCCTTAGGATTCATCGTGTACGCCTGAACTTTACGTTTTTGGTGCTGCAAGACCTGGATAAAGTTTATACCTTTGTGTAGGAAGCGGGATTCTCTTTAGAAAATTAAACCAACCTTTTTAAGGATGGCGCACACGGTAGACTTTCCAGTTTGAGGTGGTCCTACAATCACGACCCCCATTCGTTGTTTCGCTTGCTCATAGACTTCAAAAATCTTTTTCAACTGCAAATTATTTCAGCGTTACAATGTTTTGTCCTCATTAAAACTCAATGGTCTCATTTTACCTGACGATCTAACGGCACCAATCCCATTTCTTGACAACAATTGGTTATGACATCCACCAACTGGACATGCATGACGTCGTTGCTTTGCTGGGCCTTTGGAAAGACATCAGCCACAAGACCGAGGAACAAAGCCGAGTCAGCCGTAGTTAACTTAGAGAGCGTATTGAAGTTAAGGGCCCGCACTACTGTCGTGTACTCGACTTGATCATCCGAGTTGCCCGTCGCTAGTGATGTCCGCAATGCATCACCTGCTGTCCGCAAGACACTCTTCAGGGCTCTAAGGCCCCAGTCATAATGTTGTTGTCGACTTAGAAGTTTCCTAGCCGAAGGTGCAAATGCATGAAAGAAAAGCATCCGAAATGCAAAAATCGTACAAGACAACAACTTACTGCGCAAGGCGGAAGATGTCGACTAGCTTTTTACCGATAGTCTGGGCATCCCGAAAACCTTGCGAGTACAGGATAACCTCGGCGATTAATTCAATATCCGGCTCGGACATGACTACCGGCCGAAAGAGTAATTTCAAGTTATCCGGAAGCTTCTGACGCCCTCCGTATTCTTTACCGGCCGGATTGAGCGTTACAAATATACCAGTATGTGGATTAATGTCAACCTAACGGAAGAAAACCATGACGTGGATGAAACAACTGATCAAGAGTTGGATAATTTACTGCTTTACCTGTGTGCCAAGTAGCGTAACGACGTCAGTTTTATTTTTGAGCGATAGTTGAATAGCCTGGATCAACGTAGACACAGTCGAAAGGGTGTTTTCATCAAGACGATTGAATTCATCGAAACAGCCCCAAGCTCCGCTCTTGGCGAGTCCAACAAAGATACGTCCCATTGATTTGACGTCCAATCCCTGCGAACATGTTAATTAAGTAATTTACCTTAAATAAACAAAGCCGTCAAGGGAAAACTCACCTCGTCGCAGTTGAACACCAGCACCTGACGGCCAAGAAGAGAACCGAGTGCTTTAACTGATTCCGTTTTGCCCGTTCCAGCTGGGCCATACGGATTGCCTCCTAGTCCCATGCGGAGTGCCTGTTATTTTTCATATGCCATTGTTTCTTGTTAGCCAAAACAACGTAATGTATAAAAAAGCATCGGTAAAGACATACTAGTGTCAAGGTGAGGTAGCACTTATCGGTTAGCGGTGTATGCACCAGTTTCGCTACGTTGCCTTGATACTCGTAGGTATATTCAATTTCAGTGCTGGCCATTTGAGCTACGGCTACGCCATTTCTTTAAGTAAAACCTATTTGAAAGCTAAAATATGAAAACATGTTGACATACGAAGGAAGTGGGCATCTACGCGATACCTCAGTTGTTTCTTCCATGCCCAATCGGTAATGGAACAACATCTCGCATCGACGATCTGTTTGATCACGTCGATGTAATGAATAATGTCCATAATCAGGGCCTGCAGCTTTAACACAATAACCCCCTGTTCATCGGAACCACTGCTTTGCAACAGTGGAGCACTGGTGTAACTTGCTAACTGGTTCTGGTAGTCGCTTTTGAGTTTGGACAATCCACCAGAGAAGGACATAGCTTTTTCGCAGCGTTCAGTAAAAACGATCGCTTCGGCTAAACAGAGGATTTGCGTTGGAAAACGAGAGAGGTCGGTAGCGTCTCGCTGGCGCTCGTGCACACAATTGCGCAGCATAGATTGCAGTGTAGAACGCGTTTCCGACACCAAGCGATTGAGCCAAATCTCGACCGGTTCCGATTCTACCGATATCGGCGTTTTCAATTCGACTCTTTCACCTTCCAGCGACGCTATGGCAACGATATGGCGTTGATCGTTGCTAAAGAGGACATTGTGAATGCCTGCGAAAAGTTTCTTGAGGTGAGGTTGAACTACGGCAGGCCTGGAGGCTGCCTGACCGACAATATCTAGCAGGTCTTCGTCACCCAAAAAGTAGAAGCGAGCAAATTTGGAACGCTTGTCCTGTAAGATAATAGGGCTGATGAGAAAGTCAACTTATGGTAGTGGTCGACAATTTTACCTCTAAAAATTCGAAAAGACTTTTTTGGCATCGACCAACTTGATCAAGCAGACTGGTGACCAAGGAGCGTAGATTGGTTATGCGTAATAAAGACGTGACCCTTGTGTCACGTTTTATTTCGGTAATGATAAATCGAAAATCAGCATCGAGGCGACGAAAACGACCGGCATCTTTAAGTAAGGTTCCTCGGTTGAATACGGGTTCTAAATAGAGCCACCTTTGATAAAATTTGCACATCAGTATTGCCTTGAAGTTTGACTAAACATTAAACACCACTGTTGCTACAAACTTGAGTTGAATTTGGCTTAAAAGACGAAGATAAAAGTCCAAGTCTGTCATTCTTGTTTCCCATAATATTATGCGGTCGCTATATGCTTGGTAATACGATGAATCTTTCACAGACTGGATAAGGCTCATATTCTCCCCCACCTAATTAAATGAAAAATAACCTTAAACCGAGTTTAAAATACCAAAATAAAGATTCACCTTGTTGAGCAATTCTTTAAATTCCTTGACAATGAAGAGCTGAATACCATTTGAATCAAAATGCTGAGCCAATGTCCAATGCGATTCAACTTCCCATTGTTCCAGTTCAGCCAGAGCTTGCCTAACCAGCGATTCTCCAGCAGCTCGACTGTTTAATTCCTTGACAAGGGAATGAAAAAACAATGCCAAAATGATCAATCAGAAAATTATGGAGTTATTGTTTTAGCTTACTTTCAACTCGTTGAAGTTGTGTAACAAAGCAGTTTGGGCTTGAAGAAGATCGCAAAGCACAATTTGTTCAACACCATTTAACGATAATCCTGCCATTTTCAAGAATTCTGCCCAATGGCGTTCGGTAAAAGTTTCACCACGCGCCAGTTTCAGCGCCGGAATGAAAGCCTTCAAACATAAAGTGAATATTAGAAAGATCAAATGTAATTCAAACGAAAAACAGAAGGCACCTTGTATTCTTCGATTTGATTCTTGAGCCAATCGATAATTGGATGTTGATCTTCGGACTCCAAAAGTCTATTCATCCAGGTCTCCAGGAGTTCATCCAGTTTTGCAATTTTGTTTCGCGATGCTGACCACTCTTCTCGACTCATTTCATCCAATTCTAGGACGTAGAAATATCAAATGAAGTCACTCTACAAAAGATGAATATGACAAACAACCTTCGTTGAAAGATTGGTAGAGATTCCAGATTTTTTCCTGTCGGGTAATTTCAGCTTCAATATCGGTGATTACGGACAATTCGACTGGTTTTTCTCCGACCTTCTCCAAATTGGCACTGATTTTCAGTTGCAAATGTTATAAATTACCATTACATAGCACATGTTACTGAAACGCCTACTTTAATCGCTTTTGATTTTGCATTAATGCGTCCCAATCACTACGGCTTTTTCGCAACAACTTCAAATGGTAATCCAAATCCGTAAAATCTATTTTGTTTGAAAGATGTTCCTGCTGCCATCGCTGTTGAAACTGGTCGATTTCGGAGGTAAACTGCATTATTTGAGACTGGCTGTTGGATTTCAGACTGTCCATCTGGAAGAACAAAAATGTTGTTTACTGATGTGAGTAAACTGCTCGATGAATAAGAACTTGCTAACATGTTGGTTAATGTCTTGTTTATGACGAGAAAGGAGCATGTTAAAATTTTCCCATTTGGCGCAAACTTGGCTGAAAATTTCGACATTGTCTTGCGTCCATCGTGACAATATTTCAGTTTTAGTTTCAGCTTTCTTCATTAAGCGTGTCATCTGAACGATAAATAAAAAAATCATGTGTTTTAAAAAGAAGTGTAACTTTGATAATATTCAATCAAGTATACTTCTGGCGTCGTGCGGAGCAAACCGTTGAAATCACTGCTGGCCTGAGAAACTTCTTCGAAATCATTTAACTGAACATTCAGAACCAAGATAGCGTTAGCTATAAAAGTGTCGATGGCTGTTGCGTCTCTATGAATGGACGTGTAAAGGGAAGAAGTTATGGCATCCCAGTAGCGGCGCTGGATATATTCAATCTCCCGTTGAATTGGAGCAAGATTGATTACGAAGCATCCGACGCGTTCGTCGTCACTATTACAAGTATGATGGGGATTTTTTTTTTTTTTTTTAACAAGTAAAAAGTAACCGATTTTGGAACATATACCTGGACAAATTAGACATTTCTTCTTTCTTTTTTTTGGCTGCCTGGAATGCTAGATCCCAATCCTGTGGTTCGATCAGTTCATGTTCTACCAGTGTGTCTAGGTCAACAAGCGCTGGTGCAATCCAAATCTTGAACTGTTCCTTAAATTGTTCCAATTCTCTAAATATTCTGCCCGATGCAGCGTATACTTGGCTGAATCGGCTAGAGTGGTTTTCAACAATTTTTGGAAATATACTGGGAGCCCCAGGCTGTTCCAGAAAACCTTTGAAATGAATCGGAAGAGATAGAAACTTTCGTAATCTTGCATAGTATTCCCTTCTTATGTCTTCAATGGCTGGTTTGAATTGCAAATTTTGCTTCCTACACGAGAGAACAATTGAAAGTCCATCAAAGCAATAATGGAGATGACATGCGACTTACTTGAAATCCAGTTCGATGTGGATATCTGGCATGTTCAGGTGTAATTCATCCAAATGTAACAAGTATTGGCATTCCACGGCCTTATAGAGCTGATAGTCCCAATATAAGCGCCATGCGTACGAATTGTGGAAACCCTTAATAGATTTAAATCAGTCACAATCATTAGTCGGAAATTTCTTGTTAATAATAATCCATTAAGCCCACTTGCGCTTCCACGGTTCCGAAAAGTAATCGGATTTCCCTTAAGATATCTTTCCATTGTTGTTGCTGTGTCATAAGGTTGATGCCGAATAATGTCAAAACCTGTAAATATTACGAAACGGAGCTTCATATAGGGCAAGTATTTTAGAAATAATAAGTTAAAGCGTTAAGATATGATGCCTTTTCTTGGATTTTTTCGTGGCACATCGTTAATTGCTGGTTGAGGGCAGTTAACCTTTGCACAGCCTGCTGGAGTCGACGAATGTAGCTGTTGACGTCATCTGCTTGCGACCATGTAACCACATTTTGTTCTTGAACCAAAGAAGAGAGTCCGATGGCAGCTTCCAACAACAACGGTTTCAAGCAAGGCATCATGCTATCCCCAATGTTGTTGTGGAAAGTAGCAATCTACAAGAATGCGAAGAGTGTAAGAAGAAATTGAGGATCATTCTCACCTATTTGAATATTATTATTACTTGTTCCAAATCCTTTGCTTGTTGCATGAAATCTTCTGCTAATTTTGCATTTCGTGTTATTTGTGGAGCCATTTTGAAACCCATTGATGTTAACAAGCGAACTTCTTCGACAAAATTCACGAAACGTGGGTCATAATTGATTATCATTAATTTTTTCTCATCGAAAGACATGACGGGCGTGTCGCTTGAAAGGCTACACAATTTTGTAATCAATGGAAAATCTCAACGCGTTTTAAACGATCTTCCTTCTTACCTTAAGGATTCGTCACGGATTCCTGCCAAAACGTTTCTACTCCAATCGTCAAAAATGTCGTTAGTTTGATCTTGTATTTCCGAAAGTAAATTCCGTGCTTCTTGGTCTAAATTGCTGGCCTCCTCCATATCATCGGCAAAAATCTGAACACCTTTTTGTATGTTGCTTACCTTGAGATAATTAGCTTACATTATCTTTTTATTTAAGGAGCAATTAGTACTTTTTTTTTATTTAGAAAAAGGTTTAAAAACTAACTTGAATTTCCAGCTGACGAATGGATCTGATTTCTCCTAGCGTGTCTGGCGTTTGTGATGATGAATTTGAATTGATTTTAGACTTAGCTGATCCTAGGTCCAATCTTAATTTGTGTAGCCAAGTCTTGGTGTAGTTCATGAGCGCTTGGCCCTCTGATTCCAATTCTCGCCGAATACGAGGCCGTTGAACCAATTCTTTAAACTCAAGAAGTGAATTCAGTAGCTGAAACGTTCCATAAAATATGCTAACAAAATTGAGCTCATTTTAAAATTGTGTAGATGTTACCGTGGTTGGATCGCCGCTGGATGCTGAAAGGAGGCGTGGTCGGAGGGCAGAACCCGCCTCTTTTTCGCCATGGGCAAAATTATCGTTAAACTGAGTTACGGCAGCTTTCCATGCCGCGTTGTCCAGCAACGAATTTGGTGAAGGATTTTCATCCAATGCTGTAAATCAAAATTCTCATCAATATACGAGTTTCCGGTAGATCTGTAATTGTACCATGAAAACTCTCAAATAAAAAATTTGGGTCCAACAAATCCTGCTTGGATGGCGGTAGTAATTGTCCTGCAAGCCGGATGACTTGGAGTATGGAAATGATCTTAAAAAATTGTACAATTAAAACTGTAAGTTGGTGATATAAATATTATAAGATTTAATACATGATTTAAGCGGTCTTGTAGTTTAACCACGATCAGTGGGAGAAAAGCGTCTCCTTTCCAAGGATGGTATGTATCATTTTTCCAGAAAAGTGAAGTCATTCGATGGCATTCGTTAATCCACCCATTGCAAGCAGTCAATGCCTTTCGAAAAGGATTACATTATTTGTGATAGAATTAACTAACCGATTCAACATACTAAGGATAAATGCAAATGGGCTTCAGTAGAATTCTGTTTCCAAATCGAAGAATTTTTAAGTTTCTTGGCAATTGCTTCCGTGAAGCACGAACCTATGCATAATGGGCATTTTTAAAAGTCAATACTGAGACAGTTTTAAAGAATTAGGTATGAAATACTAGAGATGCCAAGAAGATGGTCCATTCGATCTTGCGGATATTTGTAGCCGTCGAGTTTCCAAAGGTCGTCTATACAACCTAGAATGCTATTTGCTGAATCTTCCATCTCTCTAAGTCGAAGAGTTTCCAACGCTCGTACTTCATGAACGACTGGTTCAATGGCGCGAATAAATGCATTGGCTCGTCGACGCTCTTCAACCTCTTGACAGTTTTTGGAAATGTTTTTCCAATTTTGAAGCTCTGTCTCCATCTTGTCTGCAAAGTAAAGTCATACCTGTCATCAAGGATTTTTTTGTGTCTACAGATCTACAGGAGTTGGCAACTAGCTTAGGAAAAGCGTCAAGTTAGGTTCTTGTCTGCTTCGGATAATATTATGGCAGAAAGGGAACAAACTAGCAATTAATTTGGCTTTTACACCACGAACGTGCATGAAAACCCACCCACGTTGTGAAAGTAACGAGCAACGGTAAGGTACCTAATACCACGCCGTTTTAAACTTACCTTACCGATCTGACAGTTTAGTGACACTCAAATTACGTGCAAAGATCTGAAATACCATTAATAGCATTTAACATTCTTCATTTGGACCTGACAAGCTACATTTTTCAACTGTGGGCCGAAATGATGAATTAAATTTTTTGCGCAACTCGTTAACCCCAGATAGTGGTCAATGAAACCAAAGGGACAAAAACTCAATTGATAATGCAGGAAAGAATTGTATGAAACAGGGAAACAAATAAATAATTAATAGAACTTACCCATTTGGGCTATTTGATAACGATCGTAACTGAAATCAGTATTCCTTGTTACATCCATTCTCGACTTGGACGTTGTCACGTTTGATCAGCCGGCTTTTGTACCAAACATTGTATTCTAATCGTTGTCAAGGGTAACAAGCCAAAACTCCTACCCGCTCCGTTGCAGTGGGATTCGGCAATTTCAATATTATAAGAGCTCATCAAAAGAAAACTTGGTTTCGTTAACCATTTGTTTTACTTATGAGTCGATTGTCAGTAAAATTGCATTTTGCCATTTTTCGGGTTAATTTTAAAAATTTTACGTACGAGTGAAATGTCAAACACATTAGACATATTTTGTACATTTAAGAGAGGTATCACGCAGGCGTGATAATACAAAGTCTTATTACAATCTGACTGTCATCATGATGTTTACTATATTCAATCCTTGATGAACTTCATTTAACTTTAAATAACTTAAGACGGGGTATACATGAAAGCATGTGAAGCAAAATTTAAATTAAGCATGATGAAGCTAAATTTGGTGACAACGCCATCTTTTGGTGGTCTCGGGAATTCTTAGTAATGCAAAAGATTGCTTGGCAAAAAAAATAATAACCTAAAAAGACATAACCAAGAACGTTTTAATCAAAATTACAGCTAAATTTTCAACCACTAAACAACAAATAAAGCAATTGTTGTGTAAGGTAATCAAAGAGCAAGAAATTACCGCATTTTTTTAAAGGTAACCTCTTTTTATACGTCTCAAATTATTAGCCCAAACTTTTTTATTCCGCGAACCTAGTAATGATTTTCGAGTCTCCACTCTCCAGCGCTAAGTTATTATTGGGGATAAAGTTATAGGTGGTAGTATTTTTAGCTTAAGTAACTTTGAAAAACCGACAAAACTACTAATTTTTATATTATTGAATTTTTGTTTATTATCACTTATATGGCTGCAACTGCAACACTGTAAAGCATTCGTAGATCTCAATGTCCGACAACTAGTTTTACGTTGTGTGGAGGCAGTCGACCTCTAGAAGGCTAGTGAAGACTGAAGAGTGAAGACAAGAGAAAAAGTTTCTTGTAAACTTGAGACCCGGAATAGCCAAGACGAACAGTGAAAGACGTCCTTGGCCATTCGTGTTTGACGGCCAACCCTTTTTTTGCAATTGGAGCTCTCAGGGATTTCACTTCATAGAGTAGAGATCGTTCTCCAGTTCTACGGTCGCTTTCCGTTTTCCCAACAAAAATTGGTCATTCTTCAGTTGATAAGATTTAGCTGCAGTGTCCTAGTGGAACAGATTTGCCAGTGTACTAGTATACACCAAGTGCTTATCAACGTCCATTGTCTCAAAATACCAGGTTTGTGCACCTCATCTGTTGTATCCTAAACGTCGGGGAAATGTAACAGATCACTGTCGTTTCAAGGGAGTGTCGAATCGCGACTAACTTCATATTCTTGAAATACCCTTTAATGATTATGATCTTATTTCTCTTGTCAATTTTTTGTGTAAACTTTAAATGCAACAAAGAAAAAAAATATTACTTAATTGAATAATCTTGGTAGTCAGCACTCAGTGGAAGGTTAATTAATAGTTACCATTTTGTTTTTCTTAGGTGTGTAATGGATTCCGATGAGGATATCATGTATGATGATGATTATGATGACTCTGGGAATGAGTCAAGTGGAGATGATGATGTTGAGTTTGCAATGGTAGAAGAACCCAATAATCCCAAAGAACGGCAAGAACTTGATGAATATCCATATGAAGTTTTGACAACAGAACAAATCCTTCAGCACATGAATGAGTGTATGAAAGAAGTTAACATAGTTGTTGAGGTACATAAAACAATCTTCTCAAGATTGTGGGAGAGTATTAATTTAATTTAAATAATATCTTGATACTTCAGATGCCGTCTACTGTGATTCGAATGTTGCTTAACCATTTTCGTTGGGACAAAGAAAAATTAATGGAGAGATACTATGATGGAGATCCAGAAAAACTTTTTACAGAGGCTCATGTTGCAAGTCCATTTGCCAAAGTGGCAGTTCCAGCTAAAATTGCCAAGAAAGAACACCGCCGAACAGGTCCAAGTGTGGAAGAGTGTGAGGTGTGTTAATTTTTTTGTTTTGTTTAGTTAGCAGCTAAATTTGTTAACTTTATTTTTAGATCTGTTTATCCACTCTACCTTCGTCTGTGATGTCTGGATTGGAGTGTGGACACCGATTTTGCGTATCGTGCTGGGCTGAATACCTTACCACTAAGATCATGTCGGAAGGTATCGGACAGACTATAT
Organism: Daphnia magna; assembly: GCF_020631705.1. Lineage (NCBI taxonomy): Eukaryota > Metazoa > Arthropoda > Branchiopoda > Diplostraca > Daphniidae > Daphnia > Daphnia magna. The sequence goes on from NC_059183.1 coordinate 14,828,396, forward strand.
CATGCGCAGCTCACAATTGTGAAATTCTGATTGATGATGCCACCGTAATGAAACTCGTACCTGATGCCAAAGTACGACTCAAATATCAACATCTAATCACTAACAGTTTCGTGGAGGTAAATGATTCTATATTTAATATAAATAAAAATAATAAAATTTTAACTGGTATTTCTATGTCTTACCGCTGTAGTGTAATCGGTTATTAAGGTGGTGCCCAAGCCCGGATTGCAGCAGTGTTATTAGAGTTCAACACGTAGAATCACGTCCCGTTACATGTCGTTGCGGGCACACGTTCTGCTTTGCTTGTGGGAACAACTGGCATGAGCCTGTACGCTGCACTCTTCTCAGAAAATGGATTAAAAAATGTGATGATGACTCTGAAACATCAAACTGGATTGCGGCTAACACCAAGGTAGCCCAAGTTATAGATCCCGGAGACTGGAATAATCCATCTTTTTGGCTTCCTCGTTTATAGGAATGCCCTAAGTGTAAGGCAACTATCGAAAAAGACGGGGGATGCAATCATATGGTTTGCAAGAACTCTCATTGTAAAACCGAGTTTTGTTGGGTATGCCTGGGACCATGGGAGCCTCATGGAACGTCATGGTAAGTTATTTCTAAATCTCATTGACGCCTAGTGTGGAAGTGAATTTAGCTTAATCGATTATCAGGTACAACTGCAATCGCTATGATGAGGACGAAGCGCGAGCAGCCCGTGATGCTCAAGAGCGTTCTAGGGCGGCATTGCAGCGTTACCTCTTTTATTGCAATCGTTACATGAACCATATGCAATCGCTACGTCTGGAACACAAACATTATGCTACCGTGAAAGAGAAAATGGAAGAAATGCAGCAGCACAACATGTCGTGGATTGAGGTAAGAAGAACGTCTGCAACTGCAATAAATAAATGCGTGAATAAGGTTAAATTTCCATTTTGATTATATATATATTTTTTTTTTCAAGGTCCAATTCTTGAAAAAGGCTGTCGACATTCTGTGTCAATGTAGGCAAACATTGATGTACACCTACGTGTTTGCCTACTATTTGAAAAAAAATAACCAGTCAGTTATTTTTGAGGTAATTTTGTTGTCAGGAGTCCTGCTATTTTGATATTGGCTTACGTCTAATTTCGTATAGGATAATCAAAGAGATTTAGAGACGGCAACCGAAAAACTTTCCGAATACCTTGAACGCGACATCACACAAGAGAACCTCGTCGACATCAAACAAAAAGTCCAAGACAAATACCGATACTGCGATAGCCGGAGGAGAGTATTGGCTGAACACGTGTATGAAGGCTATGACAAAGAATGGTGGGAGTACAATGATTAGTCCCAAAGTAACGAAACAATTGCGCTAATCCTTGTTGTGCCAAGTTTCGGAACACAACAAAAGTCGAAAGAGACTAGAGCATTCTCATTTAGTCTCCCTTAGAAAAATGAAAAGAATCAAGATTTAAACGGCAAACATTTCGATTCTTGTCGGCCTAGTTCAAATACTTGGTTCTAACGCTCCTGTCTCGAAAATTTAAGGTCTTTTCCTCTTTGTATTTGTGGACTGCTCACTGTGCGCTCTACTATACATTAAACAATCGTTTATCCCTCCCAAATCTCTTTCGCCCCCTTTTTTTGTTGTGTTGCTTCCAATTCAAATCTTGTACATGTACCCTTTTGCGGCGAAATGGATACATACATATCCGCATCTTGCGGAACGATATTTTCTTGGATATCGATTATTATTGATAAAGAACGTTTCGGCAGCTTGGAGCGTTGAAACGATTTTTTGTAGTCCTTCATCGTTTGTTTTTATTTTTTTTGCAGTACTTTCCAATGTCAGCATCTCTCCTTCATGTCTTTCTTTAAAGCAAAGAAAATGGCGAACCGTCAGTTTGTTCGAATGTGCTGTTCGACGCTGGCCATCATCGTCTACGTTGGATGACGTCTCCTGCTGTAACAACTTAGACCTTCATCATATACGGTACCTATCTGCTTCAGTTCATGTCTTTGTGTGAATGTTATACGAAGTATACGACAAACAACAGGTGTGATGTTTATTTGTATGTTTTAAAGCTTTCCCTTTGTCGTTCAAATCATTCATATTATATCTTTAATATCTTTATAAAAAAGTCTAAGAACAATATAATTTATCGAACTTCACTGAAATGTTTTTTTGCTTACACCATAGCTGGCTGATAAAATATTTAGAATTATTTAGAATTTATTTAGAAAACAGAAATCGAGAGATCAGATATTAGAGTAGAATAGAGTAAACTTGAAAACCTGGTGATCTGGTGAAAACGTGATCTGTTATCTGTATCTAGGGCTCGGCCCCGATCACATTCTAATCGGGGACACCGCTAAGCTTCCCCGATTAAAATGAATCGGGGAAGTTCGGTGCGGGGATTTCTTTTTTCGGTGCTGAACGGTGCTATAATCGGTGCTGCACCGATAGCACCGCTTCAGCCATAGGGGATTAGTCTTACCAGTGACCTTGAGTTCTGATAGGCCAACGAGAATCACGTGACTAGGGTCACATTTTGTTCTTGTTGGCCGCAGGGCAACTGCCAATTTAGATCACCATTCATTGATAATCGGGGAAGGCACCGATCACCGATATCACCGCACCGAGCACCGAAATCACTTCCCCGATTAAGATTATCCCCGCACCGGATCGACTAAAAAGCTCCCCGATTGGCGTGGGGCCGATCTGATGCAGCTAGTATTGGTTTCCCGGTTGTTTTAGATTTCGGCCATGCTGCCCGTAGTCATTGTTGTCGAAGTTGTGGATCTTGTGGTGTTGGAGGTGTACACACAACAACAAAGCCCTATTCAAGAACATTGAACAAAATAACATTTCAATATTGACATTGTACCAGTCTGTGATCCCCATTCAATTCATTTGCATGTAGCGAAGATTCATTCCGTGAGTACGTTAATTTTGTCATCGGAACTTGAATGATTTATAGTTTCATTAATATGATTTGTTTGTTGAATAAGCCTTGGGAGAGGGGGCATGTATGTTTGTTTTGTTTTTCTATTAAAGTATTTTGATTTCCGGTCTACACATGTTAGTCAAAACCTGTTTTAATCGAATTCATGTTTAGGCTACACTTAATCCCGATCATGGCAACTGCTAAAGGGAAGTCCCCAGAACCAGAGAGTGGCAATAGCCTGGCCAACCTTCTATCTGGGATGCATATGGGTGACAATGTGAATGTTTTACACACAAATGGGATTGATTTTTCTACTGTAAATACCAAGGTAATGAGATTTTCTACATATGTAAAGCTTATGACAACACCAACAACTTACTATTGTTACATATAATTGTTGCAGGATGCCCTTATTAAACCGACTGAAAGTCAATATGACCTCTTAATAAAAAAATGCAATATTTAATTGAAATGGGTAATGGTGAAACCATACTTGAAGTTGGAGCTGGTGAAGGTAATTATTGGCTGAATAAAAATCCAAACAACAAATATGATTTTCATTATCTAAAAAAATGTCTGTGTGTATACAACAAGGTGAGGAAAGTGGATTGACTAAAGAAGATTATAAAGCTTCTGTGGCAACGCTTGAATCTATAGCAACGACGTTGGAAGCCGATTGCGTGTTGCTTCGAGAAAGGAGCTCTGAATGTGGAATTATTGGCCAATATCTCATTCGTCATCGAGCAGAACAAGAAGATTTTGTTGAAATTCGGTAAAAAAAAAATACTCCCATTTTTCTTGACTAGACCTCTAATTGAAAAAGTATAAACAACAGTGTCGCTGTAGTCGGTAATGTTGACGCGGGTAAATCGACCCTGCTTGGCGTTTTGACTCATGGTGACTTGGACAATGGTCGAGGACTCGCTCGCCAGAAACTTTTTCGTCACAAACATGAAATTGAAACAGGAAGAACGTCGTCAGTTGGCAATGACATCCTTGGTTTCGATAGTAGTGGAAATGTAGTCAATGAGCCTGACCACGGCACACTAGATTGGGTCAAAATCTGCTCAAAAGCAACAAAGGTATTAAAGCTTGCACGACTTTATTTTTAAATTGTTGTTAGTGTTATTACTTTTTAAATCCTGATCTGGTACTTCCATCAGGTAGTGACCTTCATCGATTTGGCTGGCCATGAAAAGTACTTGAAAACAACTGTGTTTGGAATGACGGGACATGTTCCTGACTTTACAATGTTGATGGTATTAAATCAATTCAATAGTTCTATGGGCATACCGTTTTTCACGGAGGAATAATTCTTTCGAGTATAGGTTGGAGCCAACGCGGGCATTGTAGGAATGACAAAAGAACATTTAGGGCTCGCATTAGCGCTGAACGTTCCTGTGTTTGTCGTCGTAACCAAAGTAACCGTTTTCTCAATCTCCACTCTTTGAATTTCGTTAACCTAAGAGTTATGATAGGTTGACATGTGTCCGGCCAACGTTTTACAAGACACGCTCAGGCTCTTATTGAAAGTTCTAAAATCGCCTGGTTGTCGGAAAACACCGCTTCTGGTTCGCACTAAAGATGATGTTGTCTTAAGCGCCACAAATTTCGTTTCTGAACGGTATTCGTTATTCAAATTTGCAATAAAAAGATTTGGGTTTACAAAATGTTCCCTTTTTTTTTAGGCTGTGTCCAATTTTTCAAGTATCTAACGTTACGGGACTAAACCTTGACCTTCTCAAAACGTTTATGAACTTGTTGAGTGCTCGAATGACGCCAGGCGCTGATGAACCAGCGGAATTTTCAATAGATGATTCGTATTCTGTTCCTGGAGTTGGCACAGTTGTGTCGGGAACAACGTTACGCGGGACAATTCGATTGAACGATACTCTACTCCTTGGACCTGACCCTGTTGGACAATTTATTCCGATTGCCATTAAAAGTATACATCGTAAGCGGATGCCAGTTAAAGAAGTCCGTGGTGGTCAAACGGCCTCTTTCGCGCTTAAAAAAGTAATTTTACCAAATATTCAGTATGTTTTTTTTTGTTTTGTTTTTCAGTAATAACATTTTTTTTTTATGATTAGATTAAAAGGTCGCAAATCAGGAAAGGAATGGTGTTGGTTTCACCGCTTCTTAACCCTACAGCATCGTGGGAATTCGAGGGAGAAATTCTGGTCCTTCACCACCCAACGACGATTAGCACAAGATATCAGGCAATGGGTAAGAAAGGATTCAGTAGATGAAATACTTGCTAGATTAACGTGGAACTTTTCGCTGACATTGCAGTTCACTGTGGATCTTTGCGGCAGACAGCCCAAATCCAGTCCATGTCCCAGGAATGTTTGCGCACGGGAGATAAAGCTTTAGTTCATTTCCGCTTCATTAAGCATCCAGAGTACATTAAACCTGGTTTGAGATTGGTAATTATGATTTATTGTAAGGTGATTCGAACTTTACTAAATTCGTCAGATGGTTTCATTTAGGTTTTCCGGGAAGGAAGAACTAAAGCAGTTGGGAACGTTGTACGAGCAATTCCCCATACAGTTCAAATGCAAACCAGTAATCGCTCGAAGCCAACAAAAATGCAACGATACTCTCAACAGGTTAGTTGTATAATCTTTCAAGAATAAGCGTACACATTTGTGTCCTTTGAAAAATACTAAAAAAAATTTGATTTTTTTTTTAAAGCAACAACAGCAATCACAGAGTAGTGAACTGCAGGACAATGGAGAAAAACTTGAAAATCAGCCCCAGAAACCGTCAAAGAGGAATCGGGGGCGTCGCACGTATAGTAATCCGTTAGTTTCAACGGCGAATGTTAAAGATAATTGACCTTTTTTCGTCGTTATTGCTGTCACATCAAGGGCTGGGTTTTTGATCACCTCTTGGATCTCTAAATTTTCAAATGTTTTAATCAAGCAAATTTGGTGTAGCAGCACTACTTTATTGACACACTATGAGGAATACAACATTCTTGGAAGATACTGTCACGGTTTTTTTGAATTTTTATTAATTTCTTTCATTCCCTTTTCCAGTTCCTCTTTAAATTTTCCAGTGAATGAATCTAGTCTCTGGACCCCTTGTTTAAACCCATCCTGAATAGCTCCTTCACCTAAGGCCTTACTTTTGTGGTAGGCATAAACTGTGAGTTGAGCTGCACGGCGTACAGGGTATGAGTCAGAGAGTTTCTCGATGAGTTGTGGGTTGTTTGCAAGGTAATTGAACAAATGACGAAAAACCATAATTAATGCTGATGAATTTGAAACTCAGTTTGAGCTTCACGGTCAAATGAGGTAATTGATCTATATTTGTTGAGAAGGTCTCTTTTCAATGTTAGTTGTTGTCTTAGAAGATCAATTTGCTGCAACTGTTCTTCTTTACTGAGCTCAATGCCTGGAAGCTTCCTAACCTGAAAAAGAATTTCATCTTTGACTCTGTTGTTTCATGTTGTAAAATATACTTGTTAGTTAATATTTTTAGAACTGAAACAATAGACAAAACTGGCATGGAAGGGAATGGGTAGTGGTACTAGTATTTTCTATGTTTAATAAAGAAATGAGTAAAGATTAGGAATATAGGATAGAAATTTTTTGGCACTTACCACTTCTCTTGCGTGATCCAATTTTCTCTGAAGTTCCAAAACTTTTTGACCAGCTTCTTGACTGTCCTTGAGTTTTTGGGCGTTATCTTGTTGTTCTTTCTCGACACTACATAATCGGCGTGGTTGCAAACCTTATTAAATTTTTTCTTGCATGACATTTTTAGCTATAGTACCTTTTAATGATATCATAAATTGTAGATAGCAAATCAAAATCTCCCTCGTCGGCTAACTGTGTTGTCGCCATTGGAAAAAAAAAATCAGAAAAAAAACGAGCATTAACAACCCTGCCAGCTACCACCCTATTTGTACAGTTATACGTGAAGTATACCCAGCGCCCGACTAACTAAAATGTGGAATATGAAGTTAACAGGTCTCAAATTGTTAAAATGGCTTTTTATGTTAACAAGAATTTCTACGGAATTCCTTTTGTTTAAAAAATATACGACTAAATTTCTACTAGATAGAATGAGAATGTTTAATTTGTTTCATTTTTTTCCCCAAATAGCCTAGGTCTACGTGACGTTCGACATGTCTCCTTAAATGCAATTTATGAAGAAATGTCAAATAGGTACTTGTATTCTATTAGCACGAGTGCAATTCTTCCTTGGCACAGTCAATTTTTAGCGAGAGACACGTTGTAATGTTTTATGTTGCAATAACATGGCTTTATGGCGTAATATGGGTCAATTTCGCAAGAATTTTACTGTTAGCCTGTTAGGCTCGAAGATGACTGTCAGCCCACGCATCAATTCAAATTGACAATGTTGGAACAAAACAATTTGGCCAAGTATTCTAATTATATTAAAATAGTTAGGAAATAAAATAAAAATGTATGGTGTAAATCGATCGATTACCAACCTAGATATAATCAGAGATTGCATTTTTTTTCTGAGGTGTTTGATTTGAACCGTCAGGAGTTTGCAGCTTTCTTTTCGGTGTATAGTTTGCGATGCGCATGCGCTGAAGATACAAAAAAAAAATAAAATAAAAAAGGAGGGGCGGGGGGTAGAGCGGGATACCCCTAGGCGTCGTCCTGGCCTCCAAAAACGAAAACCGTCGCCATTGTTTGTAAGGTGTTCAGAGAGTGTAGACCCTAACTTCTACTTGTGGTAAGTTGTTAATTGATCTTTCACCAATTTATTCGTTCCAATTCGGGTGTTTGTCGTTGTCTTCAGTAAGCGTGTATTCCGTAGTTTTGATTAAGTGTTATTTGAACCTAAATTGGATATAAAGTGATGAAGAAAGTTGCGTTTCAAAGTTGTGTCGTTTCTGGGTTTTTCGCTGTTCGACTCAGAAACGAGGTTCATCGGCCAAGCCCCATATCTAGTATAGAAGAGTGGAAGCGAACATTTTTCCCAGGACGCGTTAGTTTTTTCCCCTCTATGAATCGATAGTAGAAGCGCCGTAGTTGCCACATTGTTTATTGTGTGCGCATTTTCCCGCCAAAGCTGTATCCTGTATCTGACATTTCAACGTGTTGACTGTTGACTGTTGAGTCACTTATTATCCAGTTAATTTATTTACAGTTTCATTGTCCTTGTCAGTGTTGTTTCTAAATTTGGGTAATTGCTTTGTTTTTAATACCTTTCAGTTTTGTCCAATACTGACAGTGGGGTTTATGTTAAAACATCTGATGTGATTCATGAGTCTCACAGGCTTTGTGACCGTTGTCTATTCCATCTAATGTGTCCTTTTGCATATAGATTAACTGTTGATAAAGAATGGCTCGTACCAAACAGACTGCGCGTAAATCTACTGGTGGTAAAGCTCCACGTAAGCAACTTGCAACCAAAGCTGCTCGTAAGAGTGCCCCTTCAACTGGTGGTGTGAAAAAGCCTCATCGTTACAGGCAAGTGGATCTGAATGCTCAAAAAACTTCATTTAATACAACTATCATAGAGCTTTACTTCTTTGTTCATTCATGAATGCTTTGTAAGTAAATAAGTCAAAATTTTTATAACTGAATCTATTCATTTATTAGGCCTGGTACTGTCGCTCTTCGTGAGATTCGTCGTTATCAAAAATCGACCGAGTTACTCATCCGCAAATTGCCATTCCAGCGCCTCGTCCGTGAGATTGCGCAAGATTTCAAAACTGATTTGCGTTTCCAGAGTGCAGCAATCGGCGCCTTGCAGGAGGCTTCGGAAGCTTACCTTGTCGGTCTCTTTGAAGACACGAACTTGTGCGCCATTCACGCCAAGCGTGTCACAATTATGCCGAAGGATATCCAGCTTGCTCGGCGTATTCGTGGAGAGCGTGCTTAAACAAGATATCATCCTATCTGACAAAACAACTACAGTTAAATTTCCTTCCCTCCCCTAACGCATCATTTTTTACGCGAAGCATTTTTTTTTTTTTCATCGCCCCACCACTACCAAAATTTTTAGAATTTCAAAACTCGGAAAGGCCCCTTCAAATATAAAACAATCAAATCGATTTTTTTTTTTTTTTCTCCTTTAACGTCAATTCTTGTTCCGTTTCGAATTCTTGGTCGCGCACCCGCCACGATCTCATTTACCGCACTTCATTTTTTAAAATCCGGTACGGAGGGATTTTTGTTGTACGTTGAAATAAATTAAAAAACAAAACAAAACAAAGTAAATCAGATCGGATAAGATGGTCATCGTTCCCTCATCCTTTCATTGTCTGTCACGCGAAGACAGCTCAAGAATGAAAATGGCATTAATTATCATCTTCGAAAAATTAGAAACGGGAACGAAACGTATGCTGAGCCGCTCCCTTTTTAGATACTATATCCACATCTTTCTATCTAAGAAAAGACAATTAGACCTATTCTTCATTGACTTTATGTAACGCATTTTTTTTTTCCTTCTAATCGAATGCCAGTTGTATGTGTCTGTTCGGTGGAGGGATTGTCTTTCCCTAATGACATCTCTGCAAATTTCTTTTTTGTGTTCAAACTTGTGGGGTTTTCCTCTATTCAACCTATACCCCTCCCTCCCCCAGAAAAAAAAAAAGAAAAAAAATATCACTTAATTTCATTTCTCAGCATCCCTTCGGCGTGTTTTGTGTACCCGTCGCGTTGGTACTATCTAGAATGTCGCTATCTACTCATTTAATAAATCTTTTTCTAATACCTTTAGCCACACGGGATTATTTACTTTAGTAAGCGTTACAATAAGAAGAATGTCTAATATCAAATTATTTCGATATTTATACGTTAACCGGAGGACCCGAGTGATGAACATATGTAGCTTTAAATAAAGCTCATGAACCTTGTTCTCTCGTATTAATGAAAATGGAAATGAAAAAACCTTGGATTTGATTACGTTAACATCTGATTAATTTATTGTTAAATTCTTGTTGGTTGTATCTTCTCAACCGATAAAATTATATTAACTAGCTAACAACTCGTGGTGAAATTTTTCTTTTGGGTGCTTTTCAATTTACGCTAGTGTACAAGAGGCGTATATAAATGTATGTTTTTTGAATAATTTTCAATTTCAATACATTGGAGTTGGAGTGGGACTGTGGGAGGCTGTGTCCTGGAATGGGAGGTGGGAGTAGGCTTCAGTTTTACTTTTGCCCGCTCCCGCTTGTGGCGCTCGCACTCGGAAGCTAATAAAAATCAGCTATATGTTTTTTAATGTGTTAAGGTTTGTGTGGCAATGCTGTCGGCGAATCACAGTTCTTCTCTCACCCTATTCCTATTCCACCACGGAATTTTCTTCAGCCCAGAATAACGACAGCTTTTTCACTTCAGCTCGGTTTGTTGACCATGCGTCTACCGGCATCCGAGTGTCCTGGTACGGAAATGGGTAAGTTAATTTTTGCCTTTAAAGTGATAATTAAACATAATCTTATGTTAAAAATCTTAGAATCCACTAAGTTGTTCTTTTACTTATTTGATGTAATATTAAGAGTAATAAGAGTGCTATGATCACTTAGATTCAGGCGGCTATCGAGCACGCCTTCAAAATCTGTTGGCAGCGTTATAGCGACTTATTAAAAGTATTTCATGCGTCCGCTTTCATTGTCGTTGTTTTATGTGGATATACATCTACTTTAAGCAAGCGTTACTTAATGTTTTACAAGCACATACTTAAAATATCAATTATTAAATTTATAATTATCATTGAATTTAACAATTCATTTACATTTAAATTTATGGCTTTGTCACGTAGGGGTGGGTGCGAAATTGTTTCACATGATAAAGTAATGGTTCCTTGCGTTATCAATATTGATGAGGTTTTTGTTAGACATTTTATTTATTGTTTCTTCTATGGGTGACAATTAATGTAGACCTGATCTGATCTTTTAGAGGAAAAATTTTATTGCGAACCTGAGTACTTTAATGGAAATCAATAAATTTCTGTGTTTGTGGTTTAATCTGGTTTATTTTTCTCAGGTTAAAGCCCACTGTATAATGTCAAATCGGCAGTTTATGATCTGAGAGGAGGCCAGTTCAGTTTGTTCTGCATCAACCATCCTACTTATGGGGCCTTGGTGTTATCAATGTTGGTGAGTTATGTGTCAAACATGTGTTTAGCTTTGTTATGTGATGATTAACACAGACCTGATCTGATCTTTTTGAGGAAAAGTATTGTTGCAAATCTGAGTGCTTGTAATGAAATCAGTACATTTCTGTATTGGTTGTGGTTTCATCTGATTTATTTTGTCCAAGGTTAGCACAGTGTCCAGTGACCAAACCCGTGAGGTGTTTTCATACCACACTTCCTTGGTTCTGGGGGAGTACAGTTCAACTGTTTGGATTCCCAAAGAGAAATTGAGAAGTAAGTCTGTTAACTATAACTTCATCTTACTTTGCTAATTACAGTGATGATTGTTCTGTCTGATTTGCACAATGTTGCATCATGAAATCAATCAAAATATTAGACATGCATGGATCTGAGTTTTTTCGGGTTGGGGTATTTAGTTTGTTTTTGGCAAATTGGAAGCTAATTAAAGAAACTGTTTGCAGGGATTAATTTACGCCCGGTGTATGGAGTATCCCGCAGCTACTGCAACGACTGATCAGAATACTTCTGTGATTGCAAACCAGCTACCTCTTCTAGGTGTGTATTGTTACAATTCATCTTCATAGTTTTCCCGTGACGATACTCTTGATTCCAGACATAAAGCTGGTGGTACAAACTGATTTATTGAGACTGAGGAAAACCGTTTTAAGTGTATTTAGGTCTTCTAATTGGGTTTAAATTAACGTTTTATAATTGGTTTTGATATGTAGATCAACTGAGCATGTCATCCATTACGATCATCTGTGTTTTACTTCGTGACAGTGCATCCTGTAACCGATAGTTTGCTATCCGTGGGTGAAGTGGGATGGTAATTATACGTCTTAGCATTTTGTTTTCGATTAGCTATGATGTATTACATAAATTTTGAAGACTAATGATATTCAGTGTTTTCGTCACTACCACTGACGCTGTTTACTGCAGTTAATGCGTTGACTTCCATTACCTGTTTATTAATTGTTGTTTTTTTCTAATCAGGTCCCTGTCTTATTACTTGGTTTCTGCAGTGGCGTGTGGCAGGAGAAAAATAACGACGTAATTCATATTTCTTACTAATATTTGTTTTTCACCATGATGACAAAACATTCTGACACCTCTTCTGAATTAATCCTTGAAGATCTTTTTATGGCTGATTTACTGATTCAGTTTAAAAATTAGTTTCATATTTGGGAGGAACTTATCTTATTTTTTCTCTTTACAGATGTTAAGGCTGTTGCTGGGCCATTTCTTTTGCTGATGCCAGTTGGATTTGTTTGCTTTACTTTTGCCAGTGAATGACGTATCTGAAGATTATCCAAGCGTGTTCCATTTAGGTATTGAGATTACTTAACATTTTTCTGAATGCTCCGGGAAGTCAGCGGCTGGCCTTAATTCGGTCAGTGGCGTTACTTCGGTGCTAGATTGATTTCCCTGCGGGTGGAGGATGTTTGTGCCGTTCTGGCATGAGCATTTTCAAATCCTGCAGTGTTTGGGGACTTGAGAGTTGAAATTAAATACCGTGTTAAGCTTCATAGCAAGTTCTTCTACAATTTATTTTGAAATTTAGGTTTTCGTGCGGTTTAACTTCTTATACGGAGGTAGATGGAATGCTGTTAAATCTATTCAGGTAAATAAGAATAAATTTCTTACCCCACTAATTAAGCCGATTGGGTAAGCTCTTAACTGGCTATTCTTTGGTATACGGTGGGAACAATAATGCTATTCCGTGTAAGGTTTTCTGTCCAACTCTTGGTGGAAAATCTAAGGGTTGAATAAGCAACAGTTGTCATTTTTCTAGTTTTTAATAGATTTCTTTATGGACAGGTGGCGGCAAGGAGGGGCTTTTTTTTATCGTGCATGTAGATGTTGAAGACAGTGGGAAACCCAACGGTATGCAGTGTTCAGGTAATTTTGCTTCATGTTATTGTTATGACGGTATTTATTTTGGTGTCTCCACTTATTGTGGTGTGCACATCCCTGCTGTCAAAAAGAATGGTTCGTAGTATATCCTTCGTCTTGTCTGGTATTATAGGCATGGGGAGTGGAAAGCTATGCAACATATTTAGTCCACGAGTCAAGCTGTCCAATGCACTAATGAACTTTTTATCTTTCTATTTGATAGGTTTCAGAACTTTAAAACCGTCTGCTTAGCAGGTGAGGAGGATAGTACTGCGTTACTGGGAACTGAATTTCAATTTTCGCTCAGTGGCTACATGTCTGCTACACGGTTTTGGTTACTCGAATTAATGTCTTGATATAATTTCTGCTTGTATTGGAAATAAAGTGATGCTGAAATAAAAAATTACTTCAATATTAGTTTTCTTTCATACTGCAACGAAGAACGGGGTAATTTGTTGCATATAAATGAGTTGTTCACTGAGAATCGTTTGCTATTCATATTGTTAGACAACGATGGAATTTTGTGTTATATACAACATTCGTCTATTTAGTCGTTATGTCTATAAATCATTGTGTAGCAGAAAATTAAATGATGTATAGTAATTGAAAGCTATCTGGATGTTAAAAAATTGAGCTCATATGTCAACAATTTCTCATGTCAGAACTCAGAAGAAATGGATAGAAATTCTCAAATATGGTTTTAGATTGGTAAACAAATAAGCAGACGACAGGTTCAGTGGGAAATTCAACCGTGTTGTAGTTCTTGACTCTCGAGGTCGAGATATAAAATGTGTGGAATTCTCCTGTGTGTTGCAAGTGAAGTTGCGGACGATAAGAATATTCAGCAACAGGTGGTAAACTTTAATGGTGCGTGCTGATTGCATTTTCGAATTCCCAGTCCGTATTCTTTTATAGGTGAACAACGGTGATAGAGATGCCCTTAAACGCCGAGGTCCAGATGCCAGTAGTGAAATTGAGATATACTTCCCAACGGCTTGGAAAGCAATATTTTCCGGGTATACCTTATGGTTACAAGGCAATGCTCCTGATGTACAACCTTTAATTGATTCAAGTGGCAATATCCTTCTGTGGAATGGTGATGTATTCTATAACCAAGATTGGAGGTGAATTTATCCCAAAAGGACTTTCAGATAGTGCATTTCTGCTACAAAAACTAGAAGATGTTGAAACAGTGGAAGAAATTTGCAATATTTTGGAGGTTATAAATGGTCCTTGGTCTATGGTTTATTATAAAAAGAATCTTAATCAAATAATCACAGGAAGAGACAGGTTTGTTCAAGAGTGCAGTAATAAGAAATACTAAAACACTAAACCACTGTTACAACTTAGGTTTGGACGTCATAGTTTACTTTGGAACTGCCCTGCTAGAGATGGGGAAATCTTAAGCTCTCTGTTGATCACATCATCATCTTCCCTGGAATCTGCACATAACTCAACATTGTTTGAAATACCAGCATCTCATTTGTTCCAGATTAGCTTTGGAAATACGATTCAAGTTAAAAAAATCCATTCAAGGAAGCCATATGCTGTAAACAACAAACCCATATCTGAGCACACATTTTTTGATTGGGTTACTCATTCCTTGGAAAACAAATCATCTGACCACATAATAAGTGAATACTTGAACATTTGTCAAAAGGAGGTTGAAGGATTGAAAGTCATTCTGCTAGCTTCTATAAAATCACGAATCGAATGCCAGCCTATGCTTTGTAAAACGTGCGTGCCTCTGCATCTAAGTGGAGAAAACGTTCAATGCACTCATTCCAAAGTAGCCATTCTATTCTCCGGTGGCTTAGACTCTAGTGTCCTTGCTGCACTCACCGATCGTGTTTGGCCAAAAAATGAATCTATTGATTTGTTAAATGTGGCCTTTCCATTACGCAACAAAAAAAATCCTTCTGCCAACGAATTCGATGTGCCTGACCGTTTAACCGGCCTGCAAGCGCTAGAAGAGCTACGAAGACTGAACCCATCACGGAAATGGAATTTTTGCGAAGTATCTTAACTCTGCTAAAACAATATAACAGCAATACCTTTCATGTTTATTTTGTACTTAGATAAATGTGCAATTAGACGAATTATTGGAAATGAGAAAGTCCAAAATCGCGGCGCTGATCCATCCAGCATCAACGGTTCTCGATGACAGTATTGGCTGTGCGCAATGGTTCGCTGCTCGAGGACAAGGTATCCTGACCGGTTGCCCAAACAGAGAAAAATATGTTTCTTCAGCAAGGGTACCTTCACATTGTATTCGTACTTTAAACCACCGTCACACTATAATTTGTTTATCTTTCTTGCCTTTGATTCTAGGTCGTATTAATGGGTGCTGGAGCTGATGAACAAATGGCTGGCTATGCTCGACATCGCCAAAGATTCGCGAATGGAGGCTGGCCATCACTCATTACCGAGGTAGAAATGGAGATGAACCGGATATCAGAGAGAAATCTGGGACGCGATAACCGCATATTAGCCGATCACGGTAGAGCTCCAAGATTGCCGTATCTAGATGAAATGGTTGTTGAATACCTAGCCCTATTGCCAATCTGGACGAAAGTCGATCTGAGATTGCCGATCGGATTAGGCGATAAAATAATCCTCCGAGCTCTTGCCTATCAGTTGGGATTGCCAAGAACTGCCATTGAACCCAAAAGAGCTATTCAGTTTGGATCAAGGATTGCAAAAACTGAAGCTAGAAAAGAAAAAGGCTCCCATGTATGTGATAGGTTAACAAAATCTCTGGAATTGGGCCAGTAAAAAATACCCTTACTACTTCATCAATACAGCCATATTATATAAATACCATATTCGTTTCCTAAATTAATCTTTAGAAGAAAAAACAAATTGTGAAGTGACTAAAATGTCTGGAAAAACATTCGCGGGTGAATTTTCTTTTTGTCAATGAACCTAGATCCTGATTGGGCAGTTTGCTAACCCTCCAGCGCGGCTCGTGTAAACATGGGGAGGGGAAGGACATTTGAGAAAGAAAAAAGAAAATGGTTGTTTCGGCAAGGTCAAATCAGGTGTTTTAGCAATCCCGACGTCAAAAGAGAGAGGGAGCGAACGTCAGTTGTGTGTATGGGTTCATTACTGATGGTCGCCATTGTTCAACCTGCCTCTGGCCGAGAATAAATAACGTTATCCCGGATCCCATCACTTGATACCACCAGGTAGATTTAATTTTTTTCTTTTCATTCTGAGTTTTCATTCCCTTCTTTCGTTAACACTGATTGCACTCGATTCCTAGATCAGTTTGTTCAAGTTTACTGCTGATTGAGAATGTCGAATTCATCTCCGAGAGGTTTGGCCACGGCCACAGTGGAACTAGTGCGTGATACATCACGTCGTTTAAGTGCTGATTTGCGGGACATGAGTCGTGATTTTGGTAACGAGTTTCGTAACATGGGCCGAGAGATCCGTGACATCCATCGAGAGATTGGTCAGCGTTTCCGTAGCTCCTCGTTGCAAGGTGTTCCACGCATCGAGATCCCACGCATAGGTTTGCCCACGTTCGCCGACGGTCCACGTTATGCTACCATAGACGACGTGATGATTCCACAAGGTTAGTGACATCAATTACTGTCAGTTTTTTGTGAAAAAAGAAAACATAGATGATTTATCAGGTCAAGAATTAGATCGACTTTTGGATGACGACGAGGAGAGTATGTGGTCCAGTAATCCACAACTGTGCTACGAGGACGAGGGTGCTGATTTCCAGTCGTCTAACTCTAGTAATCGTCTTTCCATTATTCGCTCGCCACGTACTGAAGAGATTCTCAAAAATGTTGAACAGGCTTTACGTAAAACCGATCAGGTATCATTTGAAAAGCTTGGGTTTTGAGATCATCCTTTTGCTAATCATCTTTATTTTTTGATTTTCATTCAGGCATTACGCGATATGCTGGGAATTGAAGCAAAGAAAAGCACATCGGGCATGGTTACGCCGAAGAACTGTACTAGAGAATTGCAAAAACGTATTTCTGCTCCACCGCCATCGCCGTCCAATTTTGGATTATCTGCTCCGACAAAATAGTTAAAGTGAACAAAAATTCGTGCGTTTTATCGTCGTGTCTTCTGAATTGATGAATCTAATTTATTTCGATTTCTATGTCGTTTTTTGAAAAACATATAAAATATACATTACATTTAGATTATATATGTGAAAGAAAGTCGTAAATGGACGCAAATAAAGCAGTGAAAACTATTTATTTTCGACGTGTCATCAATCGTGCTGTACGAGTGTAAAGTACACACCTTTAGGTGTGACACGTAGTCAACAGGTGTACTACAGTGGTGACTTAAATAGTTCTTTTAAGTTCGACGAAGGTTAGTTCCTCTTTTTTCTGCTTCGTTAAAAATCAGTATGGCTTCCATTAGCAGATCTCCAAGTAGTGGACCTTCGATCGAATTACGATTTTGCAATTCAGGTTGAATTTGGCTGCGAGACAACAACTTCCATTTGCTTTCTTTTTTCCCGTTGGCCTTCGGCTCTGGTGCGCAAGGAAGAGATCTGCGACTACTTGTCTTTGATAGCTCTCTTGACGGATTTGGACTCATATCATTAATGCTATCCATCACATCGGAATCATTAAAACCGGAATCCATGCTGGAGGACTTGGCGTTGATAAGTGTTGGTCGAATAGCTTCATTAGTTTGCGGAGAGTTGTCGACTTGATCCCCGACAAAATTTGGAGTAGATTGATTGACTGGTTGTTGGTGTTGACCAAGTCTCTTAACAGACAACTCCATCAAGGCGAATATCCCACGGCCAAGACCAGGTTTGAAGGCCGTTGCTATACCGGGTAGAGGCTGACACTCAACTTCATCCTTTACGTTTCCCATGGAGCCTGTTAATTGTAAAGCGAAATCAAAGACAGCCTAATTGAAATAAGAAAATTGCTGTCAATCTAGAGTGATTCTTTGAATTTAATTGATAGTAGATACTTTGGATTTCAAAGCTATAAATGCGTTCCCGTGTTGGCCATTGTTTGAGAGCTGGTGTTCCACAATTTTCTGCATCTCCATAGCTTGCGCAGCGAGTGTATCACTTGTTTCTTCCCATTTTTGCCTTAATTCTTTCGACTGTCAAAATAAAAAAAGAATAAAAATGCAGTTCCAAACTGTTTGTTGCTGGAAGCAACAATTCCTATTAAAAATAATAACCTTGAGAGCCTTTGTGATGAAGGTAACGATTATGGCCCAATATGCGATGCCTAGCGTGACCCAGATAATCCAACAAATGCGGTAGAACCACAATAGCGGCAAATTCGTTTCCTGAGCTGTTTACAATTAAATATGCCGTAAATAGTGGTATGCAATTTAAACAAATGAAACAACTAACCACTGTGGTATACCCCCTTAAATAAGTTTCACTTTTGTTTTCGCATTCAATTTGCTATTTAGTTAAATTTCGGGATCAGTCTCACCTGCAACAATATCTCCAAAGCCAATGGTTGTGAGCGTGACAAATGAAAAATATGTAGCATCCAGGAAAGACCAGTCCTTAAAGCAGAACAATATTAAACCTAATCAACAGAGGTAAGTGTATCTATTTTTTGTTGTTGTTGGTTAAAAAGTATGTCGAGTAATGTTTAACTGCTTTTTCTTTTGGTAGGAATATGAAAATTATTTTCCAACTCAATGGATTTGCCCTACCTCGATGAAAACGAAAATCGCTGCGGGAATGAAGAGGAAGACCGCAAGTCCAGCAAGGAAAAATAAGATCGCTGCAATGTAAGATGTCGAATCGTTTCTCTTTCTGAAATTTCTGCTGTTGTCGATCGTACAGGTGCAGAAAGCTATTGCTGAAATAGTCACTGGTCGAAGCGAGAAACACTCCGCATATCGGGATTCCAATTAACCCGTAAAACATGCAGAAGATTTTACCCCCACTGCTTTTTGGACTGGAAAAAAACAAATCGCATTTCTCACATCATTTACAACTGACCGTTAAATAGACCACCGTTACATACCTGAAATTTCCATAGCCTGTGAAATCAAATAATAAAATTTTTTTAAAATATTACTCTTACGATAATTGTGTCTATCATCGGTCACTAACAATTCAAAGACATTGCGCATTTGTTCAAAAGAAATATTCAAAAGAAAAACACATTTGTTTTTGTCTTCCAGACCTTCCACTACATTTTACGATTACGCTTTATAGGGTTAGTAATTCAGACATGTTTAGAATAGTAGATTCCGGAGTACAGTCTGTGCCATGGTCAGAGAATTCTAATTGTTATTCTAAACGGGTTTAATTGCAGATGCAGAGCCTTTCTTAAACGGGAGTTAACAAAATGTGAAAGGTTTTTCTCGATCGTGCATTATGTTCCTTAATAGGCTGATACGGAAAGGCAAACCGGCCAAGTTTAGTATTAGTTACTGCACCGAACGAAGGTCAATAGAAAACGAATAAACAGATAGAAAATTACATCACATATTCTAAGCTCACGGAAAAATAAACTTAGCGAACAATTAGTTATTGTTAAATTTCGGTTATACCGACGGTGGTGAGGATTGTCATGCACAAAAACAGTGCGCTTGAAAATTCCCACGGATTGTCTCCATTCGCGTACTCGTCGGTCTTGTTTAAAAATGTTAGATTGTTGCACGATTCTTGCACAGCGGCCAACCACACCAGCGAATCTTCTTGTTGCACGCTGTCACGCGTTCTCACGTAATTTCCAACTACGGAGGCATTTAAATTCATTAAAGGAAAATTCCATGGAAGACTTTCATCAAAAAAAGTTTTTTTTTCCAAGAAATGCTTTTACCTGAATGAACAAGATGCTGACAGAACGTGTCGTTTATCGTGATTGCTATAAATATAAACGAAAACATTAGATTGAAATGAATAACAGGTTTTTCCCCTCGGATTGTCATTTGGTTAACATCGTGCATTATAAAGACATTCACAAAATGCCTCGTGGAAGCACTTATCGCCATATCCATGGCGTGATAAATTATCTACGCTTTATCTGTGGCTTGAAACCAAGGACACATTCCAAATAATCTTTTTTTTTATAAGAAAAAAATTCACGAAACAGAACTTCAGCTAATGCATCGTTCAAAAGGTGAAAGTCAACATCTTGGTGATAAATTAGCAGAATTTTTCTTTTACAAACAGTAAACTGTACAGAGGCAGGTACGGGCAGGTAAGCAAATCATCCTCAGTTTGTTTTGTCTATCCTTTTTTAGCATAAACCTTTTCGAGAAATGCATAATGACATACACAAACGTCACCCATTCTCTTTTCAATCTGTATACAATTTCAACAGTGTACGAGTCGTTTCTCCACAATTATTTTCACCAATTAAACCCTGATTGTATATAGAGCCGTGGTGCTGAAAACGGGATTATTCAATAAAACAGAACTGGAATAATTACTAGAAAAACGGAAAAAAATAAAATAAATAAATAAAATATTCCACTTGTTACGTTTATTAGGTAGCGATGAGAGATGATACGTTGGATTTTCGAGGTAATAAAAAACTAGTCCGCCAACGAGTAGATAGAACCAGAATCCCAAATGAATAACCAATGAGCTTTTCCAACCCATATCTTTTCTCGAAAAATTTCTGGTCTGCACCGCGATGGAACTTCACTTGTTTGCACATAATCTACAGGCAACTGCCAAATAGAGGCATCAGGTATAGCGTGTGTGGACGCAGCCACACCTGTATAAAGCTTCTGTAGCGAAAAGTGCCACTGGCCTAATATAGGAAAACTATAGTTTGGCTACTTGCCCATTTTCATCGGTGCATTACATTTTAAATGCATTTGCTGTTTTCGTGAAAGCGACATAACTTGAATTTGAACCAGGTCCCGCTAATAGAATGCCATCTATGGAAAGAGGAGCTTCTACATGCCAGACATTGTTGTTTTAAAGTGATTAAAATTGTTTCATGTAATAATTAAGAACGTATTATTACTATCGTCATCAGTACGATAATTTGTTTCTTTCATGTGTCTCGTACAAACTGGTTGCAAAGAAGTATATGCAGCACCGTGTCCATTTGGCATAATTAACTAAGTTCACTGGCACAGGTGAAGCAACAATCTGAAATGAGCTCAACAAGTTAAACGCAAATAAGAAAGCTGCTTTGAAGTACACAGCTGGCTGTATATTAACATTAAGTAATGTATTTTGGTGACTGCAGCAGTTTCTAAGCGCAAAATAGTTGGAAGAAATGGCACATTACCACGGGACATTGGATTGTTATCAAAGATCTCTCTGGGGGTCAAAGAGAAAGTAAGACGCACCAAGTTTTTCGGTGGATATCATATAAGGAAGGAGCGCTAGACGTTTCGCCTCCAAGAGAAGTCGATCGATTTTGCAGCTTACACTGATCCCCAAGCGTTGGTCGTGGATCTGACATCGTTACGACAAGAACAACGATAGCCTATCAAGCAGATCGATTACTAAATGGGAGGGTAACTCTTGCAAACTTTATCTTTAAGACTTCTGAAAACTAAGAATTAGTTTAATCATATACTAAGCTGACATATATCGAAGAATAATTAATGTATATTCATTTATTGAACTAGTTATATAGATGTTCTTAACTCAAGTTTTTGCTCAAATAATTCATAACTCATGCGTATTTATTCTATAGCTTTTGTTTCTTTAATTTTTTTATTTAGTATCTAGTTCATTAGGAAAATCTTATCACTATGCACTTAAAGTATATCATTATAAAATACTTGTTTCTACCACATGATAATAGTGTCACGATCCCGATAAGAGATACACATTGCAAAACCAGTGAGTGAACTAGTTCTTACTAGAATCCCAACAATTTTTTTTTTTATTCCTTCCCACAAATGTTCTTCAATTTAAATTTTTATATCAGCCACAAACCATGGGGCTGCTATATTTATTGCCGTCGTGAAAACTTCCTTTTTCCATTCTTTTTTTCACTGCCGTACCGGTGAAAAAAGTTGCGCTTGAAAGTCCCGATGGTGCGATATCAAATAAAAATGCGCACAAAGCAAAAGTCTGTGTTGTATACATCACGAAAAAAGCCTCACCTGTCTGGGGCATGTGCTGTTGTAAGGGAAAGCGATTGCGATGCAAAAGACCAGAGTACCTTTTTCGATCGCATTATTTTCCTTTACTCTTCATTTGCAATAGAAAGGGTCTAGTGATGGCATGTGAGCATTTCTGGTTAATGTAATTACATGAGAAGTTCATCCGATTTCAAAGAGAAGCGTCCCTACTTACGTCCGCCGCATTCGCGGTGAATGCTTATTATCAATTTTGTACACGCAGATGCTCGTTTGCAAGTCTCAATTGAAGGTCAAAAGTTATTTTAGCATTGTGGCAAAGCAAATATAAGGCCGAGGAAAATGAATGCCTCATTTGGGTATATAGATTTGAAATTCTATACCGTCTATTTACTGATGATAGAAGAGCTGCATTGGAACTACAAGAATGCATTAGCAAGTCTTTCGAAACGCGCCCTAAAAATGGCGTTTAACCCCAATTTGAGAAATGGGGGAAAAGGGCTACGTTCGAGACCGTGGTCTACTGAACTGCTCTAAAAAAGAATCTGTTATGAAACCCCCCATCTTAGGTTCTAAGCGATCACATCGCTTTCGCTAGGATTAAATTTCATATCACAAGAGCAGCTTCAAGTTCAGTAGTCCAATCATTTGTATACCGGAATGAAACAAGCCCCCGATTGATGATGTTCAGGGCAGTATACAGATTACCCTTTTGTGTGCGATTAGTTTACAAGCTGATTGACAAACTGGATTTCAAATGACATGGAGATCTTGGCCCATTAAAATTGTTGAAACAAAAGAAGGAGAAAGAACATTGACATATAGGACAAAGTTCTTTTGTGCCACTGAATCCAACGAAGCTTTTACCAATGAGAGCTTTCGATTCAGCTATTCGTACCGATTAACATATGTCACCAGTGATGCAGATTAAATGTTGTAGAAATGCCACGATAAGAAACTTTCAGTCGTTTTGTCATGTAGGTTAGATATTAACCTTTAATCACGTTCCCTACTTGTCGTCAATAAAAAGATGCGTCTACAACCCATGCGCGTAGATATGCTGTTATTGATCACGTTCACTCGGAGAATTGGTTGAAATGCCTAACCGCACATAAGTACTGTATCCTATACAAGTTGTCACAGCATCGATGATGGTTAAATAAATTCTGCATTCGTGTCGCAACAAAGTTGAAAATACAATATGACGCAACCTAGACATATGCAAATCGATCGAACCTTTGTTAAGAAAACTCAAAGGTGATGACGTGATGTCTGATTTGCGATTGGCATCTCACTGTGGAGAAACCCCAGTGCGCAACTGTTGACGTGCTTGCACCGAAACGTTAAATCAATGATTTTCGTATCTACCTGCTGTGAGAATTTCACCTGCTTCCAGTCAATTTGATTCGATGAATTGACAGAAAACTGATCAGCGTTTAAGTGAGGCGCTGTGAGGTAATTTTTTTTTTTATGATCTACATTCTTTCGGGAGTGGTAAATGCAAATACTTATAGTTTCTATACATCTTAGAAACGCATGACGTCTTTTACAGGGCGTACGTCAGCAAGTAAAATATGCGGAGCAATCCTTTTTGAACGATGAATTGCAAATCAAACCAAGTCTTCACAGTACATCACTGATTCCTGCTTTTAAAAAAATCTAAAAGCGAAACAAAGGCCATTGAATGTTAATCAGCATTCCTTCCATTCTTTCCTGGATGAATAAAGACTCTGATCTTACGGATTTCGTTTTCCCTGTATACCTGATGTAGGGCAATCATATACCAGCCTATAATCTGCCGGATGTTATACCCACTTCATTTGCTATGCATAATGCCAAACCGTTACGCCACTTTAATTCAAACGCCGTCAATTTCATTCTGCAGCAGACTGCACGATTTCACCGTTTGGAATTCGGACGGTGATTGAACTAGCCTCTTGAATTACAATTGACCTGAGGATTGATCATAAGCGCGACATGATATTAAAAGATGATTGCAGGCAGCGGCATTCATGTATTATATAGCCACCTGCGTAAAAACACGATTTTCACCATAAGAATGACAATATCTGAAGAACTGGTTATACGACGTTGACTGATATTACTTGATTATGCATTTACAACTTAAAGTATCGTCATCCTGGGAAACAAGCACCCACAATTTAGGTTCGCATACGTAATAAGAGGGTAATCTGTTTACCTTGGATCTAATCAATACGTTCACCTTTCTGAACAAGAAAACTTCAACGTGAGCCCGTGGCTTTTGCAAAAAAAAAGTTGATTAAAGGATGTGAAACGACGTAGCTTAATATATAACGTAGCTTTAGCGATTACTTCACATAGCCACGGAAAATGTTATCTTGGTTTTTCATTTAACATTCGACTAATACGCAGGTGCAACAAACCTTGAATTGCACGATAAGTAAACAGCAGCCAGACAAACAAGTTGTTTTCGGTGAACTCATGCAACGACGCAACGAAACATGCGTGTTACTTTTTAATGAAAGTCAGAATGTATATGTAGTTATTTTATCAGCGAAAAGGACTCGAGCCCATCCACGCAAAACACGAAACTTTTTGGTTACATTGCATCTGGTAAATATGCCGCTAGTTTAAGCGGCAAACTTGTCGCATACAAATGGAACTTGTTATATAGTATAACCCTAACTGACTGCGATACTTAACGCAATGTGTTTGTGAAGTTTCTTCGTTTTTCAGCCCCGGGAATCTATCGAGAG
This sequence comes from Daphnia magna, assembly GCF_020631705.1. Lineage (NCBI taxonomy): Eukaryota > Metazoa > Arthropoda > Branchiopoda > Diplostraca > Daphniidae > Daphnia > Daphnia magna. The sequence continues at coordinate 14,853,075 of NC_059183.1, forward strand.
GAAAGAAAGTTTTTCATCAGCCTTGTTCCAGCTGGTTTTTTTTAAGGCTTTTAGTGTTCCATGCTTTTTCTTATGTAATCAGGGTGCCAGAATGAATTATATTTTACTAAATGTTTTTTTTGTTGTTGCGAGACGAGTGTTTTTTATAACTAACCAAACTTTCAAATGAATATTAGTTAAATGCGTTTCACGCAACCGAGTGCGTTGGCAAGCCCATTTTTTATGCGAGCAAACTGCGTCATCATACGTCGGTGCCGGTTGTTATTTCCACACCTCGAAATTGTTTGCAGACCATAAACGGAGAGTCATCGAGTAAACGCCTCTCGCGTTTCAATGCCACAAGAAATTAAGAATCTAAAACATTTGATGTGAAATAATACTTCTAACTCATACGTGCATGTAACAAGCGGTCATCGTAAGAGGCAAAGTCATCTTTGTTTGCTATTTTCGTGGAATTGAAATGGCTTTTAAAATAGACAACAATGAATCAAAAAACATGACCTGCGATATAGTACTGTTTATTCCCTTTTACGGAAACGTGTACAAATGTGCTACAAATCTCCAGTTGCCTTTGAAACAATTTAATTGTGATGTGATGGCCATCCCGTAAGATATTTCCTTGTAAATACCATCCATTTGCCAAAAAATCTATAATGAGTTGTCAGACGCAATTCTTTCCCTACGATACGGGGTCAATCAGCTACACCATGGCAGACCAGTTGGATCTTGATCTTCTTGAAAATAATCAATGTTATATATTAGTTATATTGCTACGTTTCGTTACGAAACGACAAAACTTTTAAGGAAGCCAGCAGAGACGAACAAATCAAACGTATGGACTGGGCCATAAGATCGTCAACACCCCACGTCTGTTATTGTTGAAACACTAGTTTTTTCCAGTATATACACCTGGTCGATGAACTTGCAAACAAATCGAGGATTCAGCAAATCAACATTCCGCCAGATGCGATTATTCATGAGAACTGATGTGTTTATTATGCAAAGCTTTGAGATTACCACCATCCTGTGAAGGTGGCATTCGTTCCAGCTACGGGCAGTGGCTGGCAGAGAAATAGAAAACCAATTTTGCCCGAGGAAATTAAATGGAGATAGCAGCTTTAAAGACATATATTCTTACACATAGTTGTTATTGTGTCATTAAAAGTGAATAGGATGGAAAGCTTCATGCTATCTTAATGAAGACAATATCATTTTCCAGCGTGGCCGTATATCACAATCCGGGTCCATTTCCTGTTACGTTGAGTTGTAACGAACAACTCAACGTTGGAAAATTGTTCGTAGTCGTTTGTAGTTGACAAGCTCACCCGCAGCTATCCTAGTAACACAAACTAGAGCATTTAATGAACATTTATATCATTATAAATAACTTTCCAATATTCGTAAATCAAGGGCTGATTTAGATCGACTCTATTACGTTTCTGTATACAATTGGAAGTGCTGACGGCCGGACGCTCATTAATAACTGTACCATCAGTCAGCGTGAGCTCCGACTGCTGTTCTCGATTGCATAGAGAGTATGTACGTACATTCATCGGATACAGTCTCTTGACCGTCAACAATCGGCTGGTAATATTTCGACAAAATGCTCAATGATTCAGGAAGAAGTGACATGGTTGAAAGGAGTTTGTGAAGAAAAGAAAGTTTTTCTAATTTATCAAACGTGCATTGCAATAACGTTTCTCAAACACAGCAAAGAATTCAGCCGTTTTTTCAGTAAAGCTTCAGCTCCCAGCAAACCAAAAATTTGTTGCACGGAAACCATAAGTTAACATAATATCTTATCGCTGTCAACTCTAACTGCGCCATAGACCTATATCAGCCAGGCACGTTGACGTTTGTTATTTTGTGGTTGGCTGACAAAAAATCAGTCAACAATTTCAATTTGTTTACTGTGTCTCCTGTCATGCCAGTCAATCTAGCTTAAAGGAGATTAATGTTAGTGTATCCTGACTTGCTATAGCATTCGCTTCCTATCGATAAAGTTGGAAATTATCTGAAACAAACACAAACTGAAAAGCAATGTTGTGAAATATTAAATCATTTCTCCAGCAGACTAACTTATGAGTGTTGGTTTTTTGTTGTCATCACAGTGACAGTGACGGGTTGACAGCAAAGGTATGCAAAAAGGTAGAATCGAATGTAAAAGGTAGGCTGTCGAAGTAATAAAGAAGAAATTTTATTTCAGTTGTGTGCATATTTACTTGGGTGAAACTCTGCTTTAAATAACATCCCTGTTAAGTCCACATCCAGATCCACATGTTTTCCTGAAACTTTGATTGATTCATACCTCGTGGCCTGCCTTTCAATCACTTCACTTTTCGACTACAAGCTACTCACGAGTCACGAGCCACCCAGAACTAACTAAACTCTGACTAACTTATTTTGTTTCTGCTACTGATAAAATTTTATCCTAACTTTCCTCATCCTTTGTTTTTGGACCCCCTAACAATAGGGTCTACGGATCAAAATGCGTCGACAGTGGCTCCTGGCCATTTTAATTCTGATTTATTGTTGGCATACATTATCAAGAATGAAATTGCGTGCAATACTTGGTGGCATGAGGAACGGAAGGCTCATCCATTTGTGTCCTGCTGGACGGAATTGGGGCACACCCTTTTTCATTAGCCGTAGTCGTCGTACTTGTTGCTTTGATGGATGCAGGGGGGCCGTACACTAGTATACCCCAATAAATTTACAATTTCCTCAACAGCTTTATACAAAACTAATTATATCGCACTATGGGGAATCCATATTCTTTTTGGTTGGATGACGTGTCCGTGTTAAATTTGTTTCACAAGTTACGAATTGCATCTCCATCGCTCCCTTTCTAGCTCACTTTATCACCAGGCTAAAGTCAATTGAGCTCAAGCACTAAAACCTACTTATAGTTAATTCAATCCGACGCTTCTCCTTCCACTAGTATATTACCTTGGCTTGAAGCATGAAGTGCATGAAACTTGAACTTGAATCCGCGCTCCGCCGCTCCCAAACACAATCGTCCTGGTAGTAGAAGAGGCTTTGAAACCTTTTGTGACAGCTAACCCCGTATTCATATTTCGGCGTAAACCGTACGGGGTAAAGAGCTGCTAATCGAATTGTTTTTGGAGTGTTTTCTAATTTTACGAATTGGAGAAAATTGCATTAAAAACTCGCAGCTACACAGATAATTACAATGGCAGGAATAAGGGGTAAGTCTCAATCTAAACATCAAAGTGTCTTTTGAGTTATATACCACCTTTACTTACCTTAACCTACACACAAAGCAATTTTATGAGTCATACTTCCGGCTTTGTCGTTAGTATGTAAAAGAACTGTAATCAAAAACGTTTATTAATTTCTGCTTAATTAATATGTAACAATTCTACCATTGGAACAACCATTCGTGTGGTGTGATGTTGTCAATCATTTGGATTTCAAGCGTAAGTAAAGATTGATAGTTCTCGATGTTTAGTTCATAGTTTGAATAAATTTACTTTGTTGCAGTCTTATTGGGTTAGCCTTCTCAGGCTCCATTGGAATGACTTTTCTTGTTTTGGCTTGTGCCTTGCCGCAGTATAGGTGAGTTTGTGTGAATAAGCCCTGCTTAAAAGAGATGTCTTAAGAATAATGACTTTGACCAAATGTTTTTCTCAGCAACTGGTGGCCATTTTTTATGGTAGCGTTTTATTTGTTGGCACCTCTTCCTGTGGTGGTTTCACGAAGATATGGAGATGGCACAGGAAATACAAACCCTTGTCGTGAGATTGCCCTGTTCATTACAGCATGCATTGTTGTGTCTGCCTTCAGTCTCCCCATTGTTCTAGCCAGAGCTCCAGCAATGACACCAGTGGTAAGAAAAATATACATGCACAAATTTATATATCATATTAAATGTGGATAACAAATAATCAAATTGCATAAAACTTAAAATGCTTTGCATTTGATTTTAGATTGCGTGGGGTTCTGCAGGTTTAGTTATCACGGCCAATATTGTCGTGTTTCTCACTATCTTGGGATTTTTCCTCGCTTTTGACAATGACGACGTGGATTATAGCATGTGGTGAGAATTCTTTGCTAAAGGTGCCAACAAGTCCCTATCTGTGTAAATAGAGCAACTTTTGGTTTGGTTGTTTAAAAATCTGAATTTCTCGAATTCGTCGAGCGGACACTTCTACTTCTTTTCATTATTCTCTATTATTTTCCCTACAAACCGTTTATCTATAAGCGCTTTCATCCTTGTCTTCATCACCTGGAATTTGAAAAAAAAACAAAAATTATGAGTTTTTTTTCCCCTTTCTAAAAGAGAATTTTTGTGTTGTGTAATTGGTTATCCAACGGATCACGTGACACCTTGGTAACCATCATATACAACTTCAAATACAAAGCTACTGTTGTCTTTTCGGAGTTGCGCGGCAAACAAGTTTCCATTCCTTATTTCGTTTGACAAAAGAATGGGAGGTGTCTCCCAAGCCTCCTTTCCGCGCTCTGCATCAATGTATAGGAAAGGGCTGGAGGAAGAAAAGAAACCGAGTCCGTTTGTTCGTGTCAGCCAAGCCCCACCCCGGGCGTCCAACTCGATCTTGTTGTCGAGTATTGATTTTAGTGTCCCTCCATTATTCTTTTCATACCACAGACTATAAGAGGGCAGGCTGGATTAAACTTGAATAGGCAATGCTGTTAAAAGCCACTCAACATCTTGAGCTGTCACGCGACAATCTCGGGTCATTTCAATTGTCAAACAAGGCCCAGACAATTACGAAAGCTATAATCAAAAGCTCAAGGAGCAGAGAACGACATCGATGGTGCTTATGATGAAATCCTGAAGCCAGCGTGTCGTAAGACTCGTCGATGCAGATGTTGAAATCGACACGATAGATGCTGTGGCTCGCACCTCCTTCCCAAAAACTCCCACAGCCAGTACACCTTCTCTCTGTACTCGTTGCTTGGTTCGCGCGCACGATCGGTTTGATCTGCCAGGTAGTCGGCCCCTCGCCATGTTTTCGAGTACTGGCGAGAAAGGGAGGAGTGTGTGTACAGTCTGTCCACCAGTTTGCAACCTGGAGAGATACTCGAGACTCATTTCGTTGCGGCTCGTCAGCGTGTTCGGGCCACTTTATATCGCGCAGCTTTTTTTGTTGAACACAATCGTTTCGTTTTTTGTTTTGTTTTGTTTTTTTGGACTTTTCCTTTCGTGCCGCCTATCTGCGATTACAGGAATATTCTCTCCCCGCTCAATTGTGCTAACAAAAACGACGCCCCTCGTGTCGGCTTAAAATTTTCGTGGCCATAAGAATTTGTTTCTGTTATTGTGTTTGAACAACGACTAACGTTCATCGAGGAGAACTATCATCTTAAGGTGGATAGAACATTTCCGTTTTAACGGATCCACGGCCAACGGTCAAACAGTTCAACTGAAAAAAACAATTCGCAAGTACAAGTGTATCTTTCTCAATCGGATTGTGAAATCGTCCAGGCTAAAAAAGAAAAAATCGACCACTGCTGTGACTGAACGTCTTAATCGCCATTTAACAGGTGTCTATTGACTTTAAGTGCTGTCTTTCTAGAATAAGAAAAAAGCTGAAAACAGGTAAACAAGGCATTGGATTTCTTGTCACTACACAATAGAATTTCATTCTATTGTCGTATTGATACGCAAAAAAAAAGAGAAAAAAACTAGAACTTGGCCTTGCTCTCTATTCTTTGGTATGTGTATGTTTTCATTGGTTTGAACAACCCACCCATACGGGGATGACGGCCTCTTTTTTTTTTTCTCGCCGGTTTTTCTTTTTTACAATGTCTATCGATTGCGACCGAGAACTGTATGGATCCGCCTAGAAAAGAGAGGCCTGCCCTGCACATATGCGTTGCCCGTGTGGGTGCCGCTGTGTCTGGCTATCGATCTTCCTTTCTTTCGCCAGTGCTCGCAACTTGCGTGCTGAGGGAGAGTCAAAATGAGTGAGGCACGCACGGTATGAACGAGATGTAGTCGGATAGATAATGTAGAGAAAGAGAGAGAGATGAAAGAGGAGAGAAGAAGAGATCCATCATCAGTGCCAAATGAGTAGGTTATGAGGACTCTCGTTCATCTCGTGTAGCAGCGGGATCGTTGTAACGCGATATGGCGTTGGACGCATCTCGGATAGTTAATTGAGAGCAAGCTAGTCATAGAAAAAAAGGGAAAGTCGAGTCGCGCACTACTTTGGCACACGTGCCCTGTTGAATTCACAATGAGATTTTACTTTTTTTTCCCAGAACTGACCGGACCAAACTAGCCGGTTTGCAACTGTTTTTCTCCTTTCTCAGTACAAGTTCGTCCCCTCTCTTTCTGTCTCTTTACGTGCCTGTTCGTATATGTGTCATCAGGGTTGTGCCCTCGATTCCCTTTCGATTGTCATTCAAGGTAAAAAGATATTGTATTTTCTTTTTATTGCCGAATTCGAACGATAAAAGAAAATGTCACGTCCGGACGCAATCAACCGATAGATGGGTTCCCGGGGAAAAAGCAATAAGACCGACCTCACAGGATCGATGAGCTGGCTGACGTGTAGGCCAAATGTATACACACACGGTGCGTGGCAGTAAATGAAGCTGCCACACTACTCAGACTGGGCACAAGTAGCCGCGTCAAGTGTATCTATTTGGTGTATATATGGACACAGATAAAGATAAATGCAGTGGCCTAAATTCTCAACGATTAGATCTTGTTTCATTTGCTTGGCCAACACTTGAACGAGACAATAGCGTTCGTTACGATGTTCGCCAAAGGTGTTTGCGTGTCTCGTAGTTTTTTTTTTTTATCTTTATCTTTTTTTTTTTGCACCTTTCCACATGAAGTGAGTCTGCCCGTCGACAGAGGGATTGTAGATCGCCATGGAGATGGTGGAGAGGCAAAAAGAAATTTGATATCGGTGAGCAGAGGGGGAAGTTAAAGCCGAGCTGGTAGTTTATCGATCTACGAAGAAGAGCGCCCGAGTTGCCCTGCGTCAACGCACAGCGAAACAGACGTGAGGAGGGCGGCACCAAGCGCTTCCCGGTGCACGCACGCTCCCGACGCCCACGGACCCTTTCTATACGTAACCAACAGAGAGCGAAAGGGAGGGAGGGGGGAGACTTTACCCTCGGTCATCAACAATCTTATCCAAGTCGAATGAAAACAGGGTAAAAAAAAAAAAACAACAAAAAGAAACGTGGACACGAGATAATCGAATTGATTGACGCATTTGACGACGCTTCTTTCACGTCAAGCGACGCCCTTTAACTTATGTAAATAGGCGTTGAGCAATTCGCCAAAACGTGAAATGAAAAGAGCCGGGGGGGGTACCTGTTAGAATATCGTAGATAATGAATGAGCGCTCCATCAGTCAAAGACATTGAAAAGGAAGGCGGAGAAAAAAAAATATCCAGTGGGGAAATAGGGGACATTTACGTACGAGACACGCGCGGAAATTCTTTGAATTGGGTAGAAAGATTGATCGCTATGAGTGGCAAATGAAATAGTTTCACTACAAAGCGAACGAAAAAAAAAAAAATCTAACTGATTCAGCCCATTTGCTCGACATGGTGCGTCAACACATTCTCATTCCAAATGACATTCAATTGATGAAAGAGAAAGAGAAAAATCTTGTGACAATTTCGGAGAAAATGTCCTCCGTCAGTCCGCCCACTGTAAACAAGAAATAAGGGCTGTGGAGAAGTCGATCCTTTGGGTTGTTCACCGGAGGCTTGTTATCGTAAAAAAAGATGGTGCTGTAATGTCGACGTTTCTATGTTGTATACCATGTGACATGCTCTAATATTTCTTTTCTCTTTTTTTTTTTTTTCATGTTTTGCGTGTGCGTTGCGTTTGACGCGGCAGAGACAAACCGAACGTACAAGACTTAGGGCGTTGTCATCCGAGGTGGAGGGGCTGAAAGTGGAGCTGGAGGTGGAGGAGGAGGAGGTGGTATCGGTATTGAAGGAGGATCGGGGGCCATGTCACGTGACGCTGCCAGTAGATATGAGATCCCTGGCCAGCTGCAGCAGTTGCTGCTGGATTTCACCGTTAGCTGCCTGGTGGAGCGGCCGGCGGATTTAGTCGACTTCGCTGCCGACTACTTCGCTCAGCTCCGACAGAGGCGGCAGGAGCAGCACAATCAGCAGACGGGTGGTTTAGTGGCTGGATCGGCGGCACACGGGAATGGACACGGACCCGAGTCGGATGATTCCATGCTTACCGATGAGAGTGACGAACCTTCGCCAGGTAAGCTCTTTTATTACAAATCTAATTACATTAGTTTCTTCTTTCTACAATTGGTTATTAGACTGTTTTAGTGTGTCTTTTATTTGTTTGTTGATGGTGAACGTTAGGCGATTGGTTAGAAAGCAAATGAACTTGTAAGGCATGATGACATCCATTCAAAGCCTCATTGTTTCATGCATATTTTCATTGTTATACCTGATTGCGTCACGACTCGGATGTGCATTAACTTGAATTCACGATCGAGTTATATCGTTATCTTTTCGGGATTTAGTTCGTGGGAAAAACAATTTGGTTTGTTCTCGCCACAGAGATTTTTGTTTTTGTTTTGCTTTTTATCGTTTTTTTCGGTATTCGCGTTATCGCAGGAAGTTCAAAATCAACCATCATAATAACCGCAAGTTCGTAATAAAAACAAAAAAAAAACAGTTGACGTCAGGCCGATTGAACGAAACAATCAGAAGAGCGGAAGCGCTTCTTGGTTAAACAAAAAACCGGCGATGACGTAATATTTAAAAAAAAGGGTGGTGCGTAATGCCAAGTGTACCGAATAAAAATAAGAAACTGCGGAAGAAAAAAAAAAAAAAACGGAAATAATGGATGGTTGGTCACGTCAGCCGAAATAGAAAAAATAATAAAAAGATAAAGTCCCAAAGGCCTCGGTTATTTGCTTGTTCCAGAACAGCGGCTATGTAGTTGCTTGCCCTTTACGGAAAAACCTCTAAAACAAAACTACTATTATTTATTGCAATTCACGTGTTATCTTACAGCAAAATAAGGGATCATGCGTCTGGCTGTGTGTTTGTTTTATTTTTTTACATAAGACCAGAAAAAAAAAATGCTTATGAACAAAAATTCCAGCAGCAAAAGTCTAACATTCTTTGCTTTGTTTTTATTTTCTCCAATGTTTACGCGGAACGTGTACAAATATATTTGCAATTGTAAAGAATCTCTGGCCAATCGATTCAATCGCCGCAAGTCTGTCTTCGCCGAGTCTTACGATCCCGAGGGCGATGACGACGAAGGAGAAAAGGTTCGTATTCTTCATAACTTGTGATGTGTAGGACTTATTAAATAGAAACCTATTCGTCTAGAATTATAAGCCTAGATTCCTTTCATCATTTTTCTTTTGAAATTTGCCTTCAATGAGGAATGCTTTGACTATACGCTGCCCTATAGATATTGGCAGCCAGCATTGAGCAATTGTTACTTTTAAAATCCTTTGAAAAATATTCACCGGTCCCCATTTTTTTCTTCTCCCGTCGCTGCGTCTGTCTTATTATGAATTCGTAAACTAAACACATGTCGTTCAACTTTTATCTGCCAGTTTTTTTTTTTATTTGTTTGTGACGACGTCTTCCTTTCCAAAGAAGCGACCCATTCATTCTCTTTCCTTGTATTTCTAATTTTACAGGTAGTTCATCCAAAGTCCGACCAGCAACGCCACCGACTCGCCGAGGCCGTCAAGAATATCTTTATTTTCCGATCACTGGACCCGGTAAGTCTTTCCTATTCGATTTACTCTGATGGACAAGTAAAAGGGGCATCAGGTCGGGGCTGCGTCCACTATAATGATGTTAATCACGGAAAGAAAAGAATAATTTCTAATATCGGCCGTCGAGTGCGTATGGTGGGCTATGCTCGAGAGAGGGCTCCGTGTTCTTCCGACATCAAAGCCTTTCATTAATTTCATTTATTAGTCTTAAACTGCGCTCGGTACAGGAGCCGATCTATGGCTGCCTAATGCTAACAAATGCTATATCGCCAGGACGCCTTCGTCGTATTGATCGTGTCCTGACATTTTACCTGCGCCCCATTACTCGTTTTTGGCTTCGTCGGGGCCTTAGACGTATCCCCCCTTTCCAACTATATCCTTTTTTTTTTTTTTCGCCCTCTTTTTCTGCTTCTATACTCTCTCTGTCTCTCTTTGGCATTTGCATTATTAGCTTGCGAAGGATTACAGGTATATGATCAGAACATGTCCGCCAATGCCGAACTTGCTGATCAAAACAAAAAGAACTGTTCGATTGTGATTGAAGTAATCCACTCCAATATCCAACTATTGTTGATTGTGTTAGTCCCGTAATCTAGTCAGACTACAGCTGAAAGGCAAAACTTGGAAAGGGGCAAATCCATTTGTGGACTGTCAGTGAAAGAGAAAAGGCTCCAATTGTCATTTTCTTTGGAGTTCGGGCAATGGTTGCCAAAAGCCATTTAGTTCAATTGCTGGCGTTATTGTTGAAGCTTCACGGACACACGCACACATGAGCAATATTTCTGCTAAAGTATATATCTATGCGGAGGATCCACGATTGCGTACATAAAGAGGACAGAGCTGCTTTTCAGTAGTTTTAGACGTGAACTTTTAAGACTGACAAAACGAATCGATCGTTGCTCGAACCTTTTTTTTTTTCTTTTTCGAACGGGATAAGCAAAGCAGCAGACATTTAAACGGAGAGGAAGCAAAAAAAAAAATTATATTTCTATCGAATGTCGTATCGACCCATAATTTCAGTCATAATTGAAGAAACAGCCGGTGCGAAATCCATATCCTATTCGTCCCCAAATAAGAAAGTGAATGTCGAAAAGAAATGCCTCTCAAAATAGAAATCAATGGTTCAATATTTAAATAGATTATGTGTTATGCAACTCGAATTGCGACTTGAAAGTATTCATTAAAAAATAAATCTGCTATTCGTACTGGGGTAGACGTTGTCTCGATGCGTGTACATCGATATGTAGCACACGTAACAGGTTCCACCAAGTAAAATTCACGTAATAGGATACGTGATCCAATTAATTCCATACTGCGCACTGGACAGATAGGATGTATGGGGGTTAGCCCTCCTTTTTTCCCCCCAATGTTTGTGCATCTCATTTTGCTTGACATTTCACTATACCATCGAATTGCTATACAGGACCAAGTTCAAGACGTCCTGGATGCCATGTTCGAAAAGACAGTCGACAGCGGTGATTACGTCATCCGTCAGGGAGACGACGGAGACAACTTTTACGTCATTGACCGGTATAATAATAATGATATCAAGCTCTCCGAAAAGTCGCGGTTTAATTCATTATCCCTCTCGGCTTGTTTGATGTTGTGCCCAACAGTGGTGCGTTTCACATTTACGTCGCATCCGATACGGAGCCAACCAAGAGACTCGTAGGTCAATACGAGGATTCTGGCAGTTTCGGCGAATTGGCTCTCATGTACAACATGCCCCGTGCTGCAACAGTTCAAGTATGTTTTCCTCTTTTTTTTTTTTCTTTTAGATGTTTTGAACGATCCTTTAACCATTAGGTCTTCACTGAACGCTTTAATAACTAAATGTTTGTTGATCTTTGGTAGGCCATGAGCCATGGTTCGCTATGGGCAATGGACCGGACTACATTCAGAAGAATCATCCTGAAAACGGCCTGCAAGAAACGTAAAATGTACGAGACACTGCTGGAAACTGTACCGATGCTACGAGCGTTGACGGTAAGCCTTTTTTTTTGTGACGCATATCTAATTAAAGGTGAAACGCATCAACCGAACATCCGGGTTTCAGTCAAACCAACCGATTTCTTTATTGTGGCTCTGTCGATTTAGTATAGCTGTCGTGAATCGTACAAAAGACATGGTAGATCACTTGACATTGATCGCCTACCAAGGCTTGCAAAAACGGGTGGGCACAGATCCTGCTGTACAAGGAAATAACGACACAGAGAAACGGAAATCGAAGGCTTCGTTGTTCCATCGATTGCAACTAGCGATAACAGAATGGAGACATTTTTTTTTTTTTTGATTCGTTATCGTCGCTTTGCGGTTCATTTGACGCAAAATAACGCGCGTGGATGGTGTTTGAACAATTGGCCGATCCCGGCTTAAATGGGAATCGATGATTTTGTCACGATGAGTCATGCGAAATAAGCCTTAGTTGGACGGGACACGATGGGACATTTGGGGGAAACGTCTGCTTCTTTTTTGCATTCCGATAGACCGATAGGGTAGTCAATATCAGGCTATTTTGCCCGACAATCCAATTATATTATAAACCAATTCAGTGAGCTCTTCTACTTTTTCTTTTTTTTTACGTTCCAAAAATTATTTGTTGGCTGGCCAGCAACAACAAAAAAATAAAGACCTTTGCCCATTTTGTATTGAGCTGTCAGTATCCGAATCCCCACAACGGAAGAACTGCTCATTGTTATCGATCCACCGACACTTCCATCTCTCTTCCTTTTCCTTCTGCTCTTCTTCCCCTCCGTTCTGCAGGGTAAAATTCATCAGCGATTCTTACCTTGTTTTCCATTTCTGTGTTGGGAGATTTTCGTCACGGTTCGCCTTTTATTTCGCTGCACACATTGTGAGAAGCAACGCACGAACTCGATGAGCTTTTCCGATCGATATAGCCGTGGGGCCAATAAGATCTGGCCACCAATCGAAGTTTGCCTTTTCATGTTTTTGTAATGCCAGCCGTGCAAGCCAAATAGCGTTTGCAAGTTAAAATATTTCGACGTTGAATACGGCTTGTTTGTTTCGCATCACCGCGCTCGAATACTCGGCATTAAATATGCGGCTTCTTCTTTATTTTTCTTCTTTTAATTCACTGTTTCTGTGCGGATGTGACGCAGGAAAAAATACAAAAGTTAAACTGAAAACGGAGCGAACGTGCGATGCGCTGAAAGAGAAACGCCGTGAAAGTGGGCGACCGTAAGGAACGACTTTGCATAAAATTTTATTATTTTGGCCTATTAAATAATTAATAACGTACTAGCTGAATGATAGAGAAAAGCTTTCGCGAGATGGTACATAATTTAGGTGGCAAAGGGGCATCGATTTCTCCGTTTGATATCGTACACACAAAAAAAACAAAAAAAACACCAGTTTCGAAATGGCGTCTATTCTTTTGATGACGGATACAGTTAGGTATTCGCGATGCTCGAGAACTTAATTGGTTGTTTGTAAGGAAAGCAGTCTCTCCTGTTCGTTACATCTACAACGATGACGTACGAAACATAACAATAGGCTTTTAACAACATGGAAATGTTCCCGAATCATAAATAAGAAAAGCAGAAGGAAAAGGCTGTAAACTGAATGGCAGTGTATGTTCCATTAATTCTTTTCATTCCGAACGAAGGGCAAAGAGGAGAGAAGCACAAAAAGAAAAACTTGAATTCGAACGTCAGTCAAATGTTGTAAACATAAGGCATGAGACCTTACGTGCGCATACGTGTATTTTCAGTGATCAGAATACGCTTACACGTAACTCCTCTTGTTGTCTAGACTGTAAACGAAAATAAAAACGAGCAGAAACATAAAGTATTCAACATTTTTCTCTGTTGCAACAACTTGTAATCTCCAGAAAACAAAATGAATCAAAACAATAGCTTTTGTTCGTCTCTTTCTGTTTATACGTAATTCCCTTTGATTTTGTTGTCGGAAATCACTTTACGTGATATACAGTTGAACAAGGTTGTCAACGACAGCCCAGCTTGACAGTTCCCGAGAGTCTTACAGCTATTCTTGCATATCAAAAAACATCAACGAATCTCATTAAACCGAGATTCGATGCAACACAATCGCATGTGTGGCGGGCTGCCGTCTTTCAATTGCCAATCGCCCCACACACACACACACACACCACAAAAATATACAAGAGGCGTTTTCTTGATTCACTTTTTGTTCACGCACTTCTGGCGAAAATGATGTACACGCGTGATACGTCACCCACAGCAATTGTTGAATTCAATCTTCTTAAAGTCATTTTTGGTGTGCCTTTCGAGGGCTGGAGGGGGCGGAGAGAACTATTGGATGTGTGACAAATTTCAGGACCCATTTCCGTACTAGCAAATTGTTTCACATTTGGCAAGCAGCCGTATAGGGGAAGAATCGTTCTATAGGCACACTGTATAATCGTAACAAGACTCGTTTTGTTCGGATAATCGGGATCGACTTGTTACAGAATTTTTCCTTTGCCAAACACAATCAATTTTTGGCTGCAAAGATGGAATAATTATGTAAACTTGGTCTTGGTGTGCCACCACTGGTGATTGAATACATTCGTAATGATGTTTACAATCAATGCTGTAATGAGGGTGATTCTAATTACTGATTTATTGTTTATGTTTTTAACAGTCGTATGAACGGATGAACGTGGCGGACGCTCTGAATCCTCGGACGTTTGAAGATGGCGAATGCATAATCCGACAGGGCGATGCGGCTGACGGTATGTATTTTGTAGAGACTGGCACAGTTCGCATCGCCGTTGCGGGAGAAAACGATGTTGAGGTGGAGGTGAGCCGAGTAACTAAAGGCGGATACGTTGGAGAATTGGCGTTGGTAACTCATCGGCCACGAGCCGCGTCCGCCTACTGCGTCGGACCTGTTCGCCTCGCCTGTAAGTTTTACAAATATCATTGATCATTCCAAAGAATGATGGCCTCTAAAAATAAACTCTTTATTTATTTCTTGTTTTTTTCTTCTTTCTTTTCCAGTTTTGGATGTGCAGGCGTTTGAACGTTTGATGGGCCCGTGCATGAATATCATGAAGAGGAATATTGACGATTACGAGGATCAGCTGATCCGCATTTTCGGTTCTCGGTTCAACATGAGTGACTTCCGGTAGACGTCTGTTTCGTCTAGCTATTTCAACATTAAACATGTACACACATAACGTGAGAGCATTACGATAACGACGAACTGCTTTGATTGAAATGGCGAGAACGCGAATCTATACATATACACACCTGCCCTGGAAATACTAAGAGCAAAGAGAAATTGCCTCTTTGAAAAGAAAAGCGAAAGAACACAACAACAAAAAAGTACATTTGACAGTGAACCTGTTTGTGAGGTTGTCGCGAGAAAGGAAAGACTACAAAGCAACAGCAAACAAAAACAACCAAATAAACATGTCGATGGAACAGCAGGAAAAATTCACGGGCGTGATGTTTTCTCTTCGCGTTTCTGACACGTCGATATACGCCCACAGAGCTCCTCCCTATGACGCTTATACACACACATATACTTCTACGGTTGTCGTTGATATTGTGTCTTATGTGATTGATCAAGAAAAAGAAAAAAAAGGATGCTAGATGCTTCGTGTCGCCACTAAAATCTCTCGTACAGGCTTTATTTCAACTTTTACTCTAATCGTGATTCGTCTCTCACGTTCTTTTATTTGGTTTTTATTCGCAACGTTGTGTGGCCTATTAACTATCCTTTGTACGCCTCAAGTTTTCTTGCTTCATGCCGAGAAGGAAAGAAAAGGCTTGTTTGCTGACTTCCAACCATTGACGGCGGGACAAAAGGAAACAAACAAGCAACCATTCCATTATTCTGCGTCATCACCCAAAGCCAATCCCATCGAGTCCCCACCCGTCTTAACTTCGTCACTGTGTGTAACTTTGTCAGACTTCTTCCGCGTTCTATCAAGCCATCACTCTTCCATGAAACCCCCTTTTCATTCAATGTTAGTCTTATATCAGTGTCTCGCTGTTTGTTATCATATACATTTTTTTTCCTGCCATTATCTAGTCTGTAATTTTCATAACTCCCGCGTGATTGATCCTCGTCCTCATCCGCCTCTTTCATATTTCTTCCTCTCGAAGCTATTGACGCTCTATACTGTAGAATCGTGTGTGCTAATCCTCCTAATTTTTCGTTGTTATGGGGATTTCTACACCAGCCGTTTGTTGGTTTTCATTCACCGTAATGTACCCCCCACCCAAAAAAAAATTATCCTGTCGTGGCTGAATGGTATACGTATACATAGATAACCATTTGTTTTTTTAGCTTGTCTAAAAATAACAACCCTAACTGGGGTTTCTATTCACTTTCGCTTAATTTATCAAATGAGTTGAAAGGGAAAGAATCGGTGCTTATTTGGTATATATAGTACACGTCCTTATTGCCTTCCAGCAATCGATTCGCCAACATCTAACAACACAGATCAAACTTGTAGTTGATTCAATTCCTTAGATCACCTTGTTTAGTTGGTTGATTACGTTCTCGTGGGTTTTGTGTACTTTTTCTTTCTTGTCCAAAGATCCAACGCTAGTGTCCCACAATTAAAAAAAAAAAAAAAAGACGGGCTATTCGAGTATACGCGTCTTGTGTGGAACGCTCTGTGTGTTTTTGGTGAGCCTGATGATGACGGTTTGATTGCTTTGTTTCTCTTCGCCACTTTTCTGACAGGCTCTGTTTATTGTCGTGAAAAAAACAAAAACATGTGTTATTTTGATTGGTTCCCTTCATCATGATATCAGAAAATTTTCCAACAATTTCATCGTTGCAACTTAACAGTTGAAAACTTTGTCTAGACGGAAGACGCGATGCCAGAAAATTTTGTGTTTCGCCCTTTATGAATGGCTAGTAAATAAAAGATGATATTGATTTTCAAAAATGCAATTTTTTACGGTTCACTAATAACCATAGCCGTGAAGTTGAGGGCGGTGAAGTCAAGGTGGAGTCGGAAAATTATCATGGGTGCTTTTTAGTATCAACCCGAAAGGGAAGGAACAAGGTTTCGTGTTTAATAGTTGAAAGTTGAAACCGTGCCACCTTTTCTGATTCCCCAAAAGGTTGAAAAGTATATGTTCCGGATACTAACTCAAAATGCTCATTCAAGCATTGGTGTGCATGAAGAGGTAAAAGTAGTTAAAATGAGTCTGATTTTCATGTTTGAATTCCTCTCTGCTGGATGGCAAAAGCTATCCATCTGACCATTTACAGTCATTTATGGATTCATGTCAGATAATAAAAAAGTTTCTGACTAATTTTATTTAGACTTAAGTAATGACTGGAGATGGCTAGGAACGTGGGAGCTGGTACTGAATGATAAATAAGAGGCGGCGAGAGCCTGTCAGCCCTAGAACGCGAAAAGTCAGTTCTTTCGGTTTCGTTTTTCGTGTTTCCCACACTCCCAACATCTCTTGTCAGAAAGGGCTTCTTAGTGCATTGAATCCCTTACCATAACAAAACACGTGTCTATACAGAAGTGATTATGTTTGAGGTACACGAAAGTTTTGTTTTTTCTAATTTTATTTGATTTGGGTTTTAAATCACAGCATTCTGTTTTTGTATATAGGAAGCTAATTTAAGGAAGCGAGGGAAACTCGCAAGTGATTTTACTCCATTCGGCTCTGCCGTTGGAATGATGGATGGGAACAGCTACAATCATTCGTGGAAATTTCCATTTCTTCCTTGTTTAATTAGTGCAGCCGTCGGCTTCATCCTTCTCATGGGGATTTCGACGTTGTCTGACCATCGACTTCCAGCTCCAATCCTTCTAAAAGATGCAAGTTCACACCCAGGAGCCTTCATTGGAGAGCGGGCCTACAAACATCTTGAGAGATTAACAAGCATTGGTCCTCGAGTAGCAGGCAGTTACGAGAATGAAATCAGAACTGTGGATCTACTGATGCGAGAGATTGGATTCATAAAACAGTTTGCAAATTCTGCTCACAAAATCACCATGGATATTCAAAAGACCTTCTGGTGTCATGACTCCTATGACTGATGGGATTGATCACAACACAATCTACCATGCCCTTGCAAATGTTGTAGTAAAAATAGAAGATAAAAATTCCTCACACGTAAATGCAGAAAGCTTGCTGGTGAATGCTCATTTTGACAGTGTCTTTGGAAGTCCAGGTTGTATTGTTACTAATGAAATTGATGTAGAAATTAGGCTGGCTCATGTCTGACTGTGAAACTATTCAGGTGCGAGTGACAATGGTGTCAGTGTTGCAGTGGCCCTTGAAGTATTGGAAGTACTTACTCGCAGAACTGAACCTACCCGACACCCAGTAATCTTTTTGTTTAACGGTGCCGAAGAGAAGGGCATGCTGGTAGGATAACTTAATTCCATCTTTGTTGGAAATCTTATTGTTTTATATTCTTGTATTAGGGGGCGCATGGATTCATCACGCAACATCCGTGGGCGAAGCAAGTTGGAGCTTTCGTCAATCTAGACGCTTGCGGAGCGGGAGGCAGAGAAATTGTATTCCAGGCTGGCCCGGGCAATTCGTGGCTGATAAAGGTACAGTTCAAAATATTCGTTTTCAGATACTACAGATAATATCTAACTCGTATCATGTTATAAATTTTAAAGGCCTATGCTGCAGCTGCCCCGTATCCCTTTGCAAATATTGTTGCTCAGGAAATCTTTGAAGCAAAGTTGGTGCCATCTGACACTGATTTCAAAATATTCCGAGATTTTGGACAAATTCCAGGTTGGGTTGCTGAATCCACAATAAATTTAACTTCAGAATTTTTTTCACGCCCTTTTTCGTTTTTAGGTCTCGACCTTGCGTATTTTAAGAATGGCTACGTCTATCACACGAAATATGACGATATCCAACACGTTTCATTGAGTTCAGTTCAGCGGGCTGGAGACAATCTACTTGCTTTGGTTTCCAATTTGGCTAATTTAGATTGGCCATCTATGCGGGATTCGGGCGAAATCGTTATCTTTTTCGATTACCTGGGATTGTTCATGATAACTTTCTCCAACGTATCTTGGCACCTGTTAAACATCACATTGATCACCTTAGCCTTTTATCAATCTATCGCCTGGGTCACCCTTCAGGATGGTAAATAATATTTTAGTGGTTTCTTCATGTTCTCTACTACTTTACTCAACATTTTTGCAATTATATTTCCATTTATGTTGCAGCCGATTCTCCATCCGGACGAATTGGGACCGTGTGCAAACAAGTCGTTTTTAGCTGCTTGACAGGTGTTTTCCAAATGTTGGGTGCATTTTTCGCTGCTTGGCTAACAGTGGGTGTCGTGACGTTGGCTGGATTCACTATGTCATGGTACAGTCGTCCCCACGTGCTAATCGGACTTTACGGAATGCCGGCTCTGGCGGTGGCACTTTTCGTCTTCCTTCAAGTGTCAGCAGCACAAGAACGAGCACTTAAATCCAGTTTCCTGATGGAGCGAGTTCAGTTCGAGGGCGCTAAACTGAATCTCACGTTGATCGTTCTCCTGACTTATATGTACGGTATTCGAGCCAATGTACTTTTACTGCTTTGGCTGTCGTCGGCTATCTTTGGCCGATGGTTTTTGGACAAGTTGTATCAGCGGAAAACTATAGGTAATAACAGTGATCTCCCAACTGAATGTTAAAGGAAATTGATGGGTTGGGAAAAACTTTTAATTCGGTTGAAAATTGAATAATCATTTTACTGTCTCCCGTGTACGATAGATGGCGGTTGGCTCCTTCTCCATTTTTTCTCGTTCGCCGTACCCATTTTACAAACCCTTTATCTCTCCGATAGCGTCGTAATTGATTTAATTCTTCTTTTTCTCTAACCACACCCACATCCACCGATGCTAATCAATTTTTTCCCCCCTCAATTTATTACTAAAGATCGCACTTCTGGTGCCCATTTCCGGTCGAAATGGCATTCATTCGAATCCCGATTTGTTAGTCGCCATGGTGACGGTTGCCTTTGGATTACTGATCGCAGCATTTCTCGTATGCCCTATTTCTATTCGAATTGTCGAATGAAACGGGATCTTCCGGATGACCTAGACACCTTTGTTTTTTTTCCCGTTCTTGGCAGTTTCCCCTGGTGAGCTTAGTCCGCCATGCCCGCCGGATCTTGTTCCTTCTGATGGCTGGCCATCTTCTGGTTGTTCTTGCAGTAATATTCACTCCGTTGGGGTTCCCTTACTCGACTGGTATCGTTGAAGCCAAACCTCAGCGAGTCCAAATTCTGGTAGATTAGATTGATCGTAAAAATCTGAGAAAGCGATAGATTTTGAACCTGCTTTTTTCTCTTTTTGTTTTTTTTTGGTTTTCTTTATCTCTATTTTATTTCAGCACGTCGAGCGAACCTTTTATGAGTCAAACGGGTTGGTACGCCGGCGGGAGTCCGGGTATTGGCTCTTTGGTTGGGATCATCACATTAAACCGGAATTGCTGGCGCCACTGGAGCCGAGAGAGGGCGTCAAACTTGTCGACGAATCGCACTGTCACACCCTCCCATATTGCGGTCTGCCTTATTACTTCCCATATCTTAAAAGGATTCGGTAATGCACCATTTGACATGCAATCCAGCAAATGCATTAAAAAGCCGCCTGTTTTAAAAAAGAAGTAAAAGAAATTTTATCTTTCCCATTCGATGACAGATCTTCTTATTGGGCGCCGGCTCCGCAACCATTAATTTATCATCCAACTCGAATCGAGTTGATTGATCTAAAGCTTACGGGCGTAGATAAACGGAGTCTAACCTTTACGTTGACGGGTGAGCATTTATTTTGCACCGCAGCCTTGTCTAAAAATTCTTTTTTCCGTCTAACGTTAAATTCTAATTTTCTTTTACCTCCTCAATCAAACAGGGCCTGATCATATGACTTTGATGATATGGCCCATCAGTGGAGTTAAACTGGTGGGATGGTCGGCTAGCAAGGAGCTACCGCACGCCGATTCCTTTTACACTGAACGGCCGCTTTATTTTGTGACTTACTTCTACGGCGTCCAACCCAACACGCCATACGAATTGACAGTCACACTCGAGGTTTGTTTTGTTTCTCATTAATTTTTATTTATTTTCTTTTTTTTGTAGTGGCTATTTTTGGTTAAAAATGTTTGACGGCCGATGGTTTTGTAAGGGGAAAAAAATAGTCGGTTCGTTAAGATGATGTTAAAGTCGTAAATTGCCTTAACTAATGATTCATTTGTTGTTGTTTCTTCTTCTTTCTTTTTGTGCGTGTGTGTTTGTATTCGGGCTTGTACCTCTCTGTTTTGCTTCTATGGTGTGATGATGACGCAGGTCCCACCCTCTCTGAGTGGGAAGCAAGTGCTGGAGATTGCGGTGACGAGTCACATCCTGCACGGACACGAATCCATGGCAAATGAATTCGCCAACACGTTGAAAAAGTTTCCGTCGTGGATGTACGCGCACGGATGGACTGCCACTTACTCACACTGGTCATTTTAAGGGAAAAAAAGCAATTCGTTGAGAAGTACACTTGTATAGAGGCCGTGTCTGTCTACTAGGTCGAAGAGAGCGCCTCGCATCGGGAGTTGCTGTTCCTTTCTCCTATTTTTATTTTACCGTTTTCAGAAAAATGAAAAAAACAAACAAAAGAAACAAAACTAAACAAAAGAAAACAAAAAGTGTTTATTATGAATTGATGATGCATGTGCTTTATGAGAAGAATCTGCTTTGAGTCCGTCAAATATTCTTCTGCTGTTTGTGCCAAATCTGTTTTGTGTGCTTGCGTGTCTGCAGTGTGTTAGGTGTTTAACCGTCATCACTTTCGCAGTCCAACTTATTATTTTTCTCTGCCTTTTATTTTCCTTTCTTCTTCTTTTTTTTTCATTTTTTTTTCTTCTTTTTTGTTATCTTTGCTTCCAGTCTTCCATTACACACGTCAATTTGCCAGCAGACAATCCCCTGTTGATTTCGACCGGTTTCTTTTCTTTATTGTGGTTTTTCTTTTTTCTTTTTATTATTATTTATTATTTTTATTTTATTCCATTTGATTTGATTTTACCTTATTTTAGATTCCGTGTTGTTTTGTTTTGTTTTTCTCGAGGGATTGGAATTTCGGTTATCGTCTTCTTTGCGAAGGTTTCCCCGCGGCTCGTTCAGACTTTTTGATCACGTGATGAAGATGGATTGACAGGAGCGAGTCATTGCGATGCCTCGCCTCCACTTGCGTCAAAGGAGCTCCGGAGAAAATGGGCGACTAGAAAATCAAGCTTTTCTTGAACAGCTGAGGCATTGATAAATAACCCCCTCCGCTGTAGTGGTTGAAGAATCCACCACACGTAAAGGGACGCAAGCGTAAATACTACAACCATCCGTTCGATGTACGAGTTCTTCCTCGCATCACCATCCAGCCAGAATAGAATTTTTCCTTCTGCGTTGGTTCATTAAATAAAATTTTCTTTAAAAAAAAAAAAGAAACAAGAATCGTGTATGGCAGTGTTCAAATTTGACGTAGCAGCTTCCCTATGTGAAAATACCAAATTCATATTACTGCCAACATCTCTCTATATCGACCCCCCTATTGTGCATGATTTACTGTTAACCGTCACTCGTGAATCACTCGTTTGAAAAACCCTGATATCATTGGCGAATCCATCAAAGCGAAAAAGAAAAAGAAAAAAAAAAAACTCACGTGGCAAGTTCTAAAATAGAAGCACCATCCGGGTCGAGGCACTAGATGCTACCACGGTCCCAAGAATAAAGCACAATTGGTATATACAAAAACATATAGTGTTCTTGGTGCGCGCATGCATGGTTCCTTCTTTGTAATAACGAACGCTCTCAGTTTGGAGTTGTGACATCATCGACGCATATATAATCAAGAGAGAGAAAGAAAGGGGAAAAAAAAAACGTGTTGTAGGTCGTCATCCCAGTTCTTTCCATACCTCCCCCCCCCCTTTCTTTTCTTTGCCTTTGACAAGAAGAGATGATTCACCATCAAAGAGGTTAGTTACTTGCTGTAACGAATATTATTTTCTCTGCTTATCCTTGGCTTGTATGGAACAACGGCAGCATGAAAAAGACGACTCAGCATGCGTCCGAATTAACCCGAGTTATGTGTGATTAGATTTATCCGTTTGCTTGCTGTACAGCTGTGAGTTTCAGCTGGATTCCGCCTCCTTTTCATCCAGAAGTCAAACAAAGGAGGAAGATGAAAAAAAAAAAAAAAAATCTAAAAGTTGGAAGAAGATTGAGCGGCCTGTGCATAGAGTACGTGATGATGTGTGGCCACCTCTTGGATCACGTCACCCGAGAAACACTAGCCGATTCTAACCACCCGTAAATGTAATACACGATATTTTTTTGCTTTTTGCTTTTTATTTTACTTGCTTGATTCGTATTAACTGCACTCGCATCACACACAGCACATAGACAACGATACATGCTCATTTATGGCATTGAGGCTGCACAGCTCGAGGCTAAGGGTAGAGCTGGCGCCCTCTTTGCCATCATATATGCAAAACTAACCAAAAAAGCCCCTCCTTTATTTTCACGACTTTTAAATGAAATTGTATTTTATTTGTATATTTTTCTAATTAAGCTTTTTTTTTTTTAATCTTCTCTTTTTCCTCCAGGAAAAGAGAATGCCCATTGGCGTTTGTAAATGATACACAATTGGATTGTTTTACACGTCAAAGCACGCGTGGGTTAGTCAGCAGTTCATCATTATTATCACTTGATTTAAACTGTGAACGGCTTACGCCATCAAGAAGATCTGAAAATATGGTTAATTTAACACAGCTACAGGCGTGTGTTACGCTAATGCACTAGCTAAACTGGGATTCTCAGCTTGATCACTGGAAGGGCTGAGCCGTACCCAAACATCGGGAATACAAGTGAAATGAAAAGAAAATACATAAATATCCGAATTTTCAGTGGCCGATTTGAAGACGCTGTTTTTTTCTTTTAATTTCAAAAGAAAGAGGACGTACATGGATCGTGATAGGGAACGTCTCACTGGCATTGGCCATTGGCAATCCTCCGCCTCGAGTCGGATGACCGCATCAGCGATAGGAAACGATTTATTCGTCACGGCAGCACGAAACGTGCAAAAAAGGTTGGCCTCTTTCATTTGTTTTGCTTTTGACTGCAATGCTTTTGCCTTTGTCAGCCAAAATAATCTTGTAGGATATTCCTCATTTTTTTTTGTTGTGGCGACGACCACAAATCTCATTTTTCATTGGGTTAATGCCCAGGCAACACTGCTGCATGACGAACGGCCGAGCTTCAATAGACATAACTCTGTTTCACCATGTTGCAGCTCCAGCAACACTACAGCTGGAAGTTGACGCTCTTGCTGGCAATGTTTATCCCAACGATCGATTATGAATGGGTGCCACGATCCAAGAATTTCTCTTTCTTTCTCCAACGGCGAGGAAATAAATGTTTCTTTTCCAGCAGGCTAACCATATGCACCGACACTACAACATTAGAGAATCCTCCAACGTGATTCGCTGCACTGATTGAATGCCGTGACAGCATCGACGTTCTTTGTTGATTATCGGCCGTTGATGATCGTCCAGGACCGTTTCAATGCGTTGAACATGGCGACCTGATGGCTCCTCCGCCTAATATGTCTGCTGGATAACCCGGCCGTAGATGGTCAAGGAACTACAAATGTGCGGCATGGCCTTCTTAAGAGAGAAAAAAAAAGGGAGAAAATTCAGCATTCAAATTATCGATATTAACGTTTGACTGCATAATAACCGGATGATTATCATTCATAATTTTCCACCTAGACTGGGGGTGGGCAATGTGTTACACGACCTCAGCCTCGAACGGAGCAGCGTACTTTGAGTGATGATGATGATGATGGCTGGCTGTACGGTGAAAGAAAGAAATGCTAAAAAAAAAAAACAAGAATAAAGAAAAGAAAACGGACGATGTTGTGAGTGAGAGGGGGAGGTCGCTAACAGGAAACTGATATCACGGCAACGTCGCAAAGGGACAAGCTAAAACGTTCCAAAGGAAAAAGAAAAACACGTTTGAAAAGAAAATGAATCGACGTATCACGTTTCTTCGGCCATGTTGCATAGCTAGAGAATATATAAGCCAAAGGCACCCGCCCAATTTTGCCATTGCGGTTGCTGGCCAAAAGCAACGGCCATACACACACGAGGTCCCGGGAGTGCCAGCCGGCGGAATTGTTGACTTTTTTTTCTTTTTTTCAGGGCGTGTAAAGCTATAGGCGGTACTTCCAACATCCACCATTAAATGAGGCGGTGAATCAACTAAACAAAAAGAAAAAAAAATAATACAACAACACAGTGTGGTACGGCACGGCACGGCAAAATCGAGACATTGCCCAGCTGGGCCCCGCTGAATGCGAACTTCCGATCCTTCCGCACAGCGGGTGAAGGGAAAAAGGCAACACTGAAAACTATTTGTTGTTTCGTGCTTGAGTACAGTTTACCTGCCTTTTTTTTTTTGGTTACAATAAACTCACTCTGTCCATCGTCGTCGTCCAGGACGGCCTGCCCAGCAGCGTGTGGAATGTTGTTGGGTATACCCAACAAAACAAAACGAATAAAGAAAAAAGGATGGCGTCATCGCACGGCTCATCATGTCAGAACATAGCGATGCGAATCGCGAATCGTTCATTGACATCACGCCCGGCCAGCCCCGAAGGCCAGCCGAAGAGAGAGAGAGGAGACAGAGAGAGATGAAAAATAGGCGAAAGGATGGAGCAGGAGGAAGGTTCAGGTACGCATGGAATGAATTCAACACCAACAGAAGACGAGAGGACCAGAGATTGAGTGTCGCAGTCGAGACAAAGACCTCGTTAATCAACGAGTCAAACGGGCGGATGCGCACACACAAGAATATGGTAGACGAACGAGGAAGGATTATGATGTAGCATCCGCCCACCTCGGGAAAAAAAAGAAATAGTCATCAGTAAAACGCTAGTAAAAATAAATCAAATAAACATGAAGAAAAAAAAAGAAACAAGGAAAATAAGGGAAAGAAGGAAAAAACCGAAAAGGGAAAGAAAGAAAAACATAAGGTGGAAACCGAAAATAATAACGTGAACGACAGTGGGGTATTATGAAGTCAATGGGAGCGGTTCACGTTGGCACGATGTAACACAGCTACACTCGGATTAACACGTCAGCTATGCCGACATCTTGCCTTCGCGCGAAACCCTCCATCAGTCACGAGGCTTCGTTGCATCGGTCGCACACATCCTGTAGGTTACAGAATCGATCGCAGTTGAACAACAGTCGGAGAAATAGAAATTCAAGCGCAGGGACATCGCCGGAATAATGGCTACGACACAGCAACTCACGCTCAACGTTCAATTCGTAACAGCCTTCGTGAGAAAGCGGGCAAAGGAAGAAATTTAAAAAAATATATAGGCTATAGAGGTAAACGATGACCAGAAAAGGTAAGAATCAAAAGCAATCGGAGAAAAAAAGAGCAGGGAGGGTAGACGGGAAAGAAAATAAATAAGCCAGACCCAAGTTGGAAAAGGTGGGTTCCGCTTTTTTTTTTTCGTTTGAGTCACGGATGAAGTTTGAGTCACGCACTCGCACGCGCCTCATATAGATAAAAATACAGATACAGTACACACTTTTGCTGTCTATGTATGTAGAGTTCTATAAACTCCTTGCGGCACTTAGAATGAGGGAGTCTGGAAAAAAAAAAGGAATGATAGCAAAAAAAAAAAAAGGGACGAAAGGCGTTGGAGGTCGGTATGAACGCAACTGAACAGGACGGAGACGCAATCAAGACTAAAGCTGCTTCCCGACTCCACGCGTGGGTTATCCTCTCTCTCGCCCTTTTTCTTATTCTCTCACCCAACCGCTCTGTTCCTGGTCCCAGGTGGTACTGGGCGTTTCAGTTTTTGAAAGAAAAAAAACAAAACAACCTGAACCTGGGAACTACACACACACACACACACACACCTATTCATGCATTTGAGACTTGTGCAAGTGAAACATAAAAATGATATAAAAAATCACGTTGCCTTTTAGCTGTAGGCTTAACCGGAGTAATCAACAAGGGGGTGGCTGGGTGGATTTAAACAGGAGTCTCGGGACACTTGATGCAAAAGATAAGGATATCGCTAGAGGATCTTCTGCTTCAGAGAATAGTGACTTGAAGAAAAAAATGAGTTCTACACGAAGAAGCAAAGTGTTATTCCAAAAGGTGCAAGGTGATGAGCTTTTTCTGTTGGATACACAAGAAAATCTAGACGCAAACTTAAAAGGTGTGTGCGTGAGATTACCGATGAAGACGCAAGATGGCCAGTCAACTGTGAAAGGAAGAAAAAAAAAAGAAACTACACAAATAAAATATGTGACGTGATGCGTTTAGAAGGTGAGGCAGCAGCAAAGGAATACAGAAAATTTCAGGGTTGGGCAGATGAGCAAGAGTGGTCGGCGAGCGGTAGTGACGAGTGATCACGTCACGTCTTTAACAAAACGGATGACAACCGATGCCAACGTGCCGTGGGGTTGGTCTCTATATTCACCCAACCCACCCTTTTCTCGTAACTACCCACGCCTTTTTTTCCCATTTTTCTTCTTTTGATTTGCCGGATCTAGAAGTGGGAATGTTTTCTAATTTTTTGTTTTCTCCTTTCTTCTTTTTTTAAGGAAATAATTTCTGGTTGTCGGCTGGGGGAGAGAGAGCCTTCCTCCGCAGAATCCGCGCCGCCGACACGTTGCATGCATAGAATGTATACACACTGTGCGCGTCTGTATACATTCACGGGTTTACCTCCCACGAGTTCGAGGGGTTGGCTCGTTTTCTCATAAATAAATAATTACCATAGCTAGGATTCATGCGTGTTTTGGTGGATGGATGTTATACACCTCTGGCTAGCGGACCCGTAAAAAATAGCTGTTTCGATTGATGCCTCGGTTAAAGCTGCTGCTCAAAAAATCAAAAGAAAATCAACAGCCGCAACGAATATTGATCAGATTTTGAAAATCTGAATAAATGAGAAACATGCATAAGTTAGCTAAAAATGTTGTACTTATTTATATCTACAATTCTCAAAAGTATGTACACAGCATATTGGTGTGGATGCGCGGATGGAGTTGCATTTGGGTGGGTGGTTTAGTGATGTGGAGTCCTTGCTCCGCGCGTGTACACGTAAAACTCGAATGGGTATTAAACAAAACAAAACCAAAAATCGAAGGACATGAAGAGAATGAGTTGACGTTATGATGAATGGGGAGTTGAAATCTTATCTTTTACTATTCACCGAGCGCATCGTGATTCAAACGCGTGCTGATGACGCAGCCAAAATGTATTCTTCTTCTTTGTTTCCACATCGTCTTCTTCCTTTTCCCGAATGCCCTTTTCTTAAATACCAACACATATGACGGGCCAATATACACCCGCTGCTTTTTCAGCTGTATAAGGAGGCAACAGGAATATTAGAAAAAATAAAGGTAGGAGACAAGGTATAGGTCGACCTTGCTTTACAATACCCAAACAGTTTGTTATGTTGTTTAAGTTGCACAAGAGAGCCCATCTCTCGTCAGGACCATGGTAAGGCTCTCCGGTCAGTCAAGAAGTTAACGTCTATCCGGAAGTTTTTATTACTGTTTGACTGTTGTTATTATTATTATTATTATTATTTTAAAACCAGCAGTGTGGGCTATACGCTTTAAAAATGGTGGAAGGAAACAAATAAATACAACGGATCAATTGTTATTCTGAAATAGCAACTGTGAAATGAAAAAGCCATTTGGTAAAAATGAATTAATGAACTTATTCGATACGTAATTTTCCTTAATGGGTTTCCTCCCCTGGCGGAGGTGATAATGAGAGAAGTTTGTTGAGAGTTCCTTCGGTACACCAGCCATGTGTGTGTTCTTCGTATGTGACACCTGTTTTGTACTTGTCCCCCTTTTTTTCGATTGGGTGTGGGCCTTCAATTACATCCGGTCTGGCTGCTCTCGCCTCGGAGTCATTTAAACCAAAATCAAATAAAATAAAATAATAGTAATAAAAAAAACGAAACGATCCCTGACGCCCGGAGGAGAATTCAATCGGTCAATGTTATTTCGACGTTTCCACCCATGAATACTTTTATTCTTCTCCGTTTCTTTTGTTGTTTCTTTTTTCCTGCTATACATGAAGCCTCTCTTTGACTGTTTTATTTATTTTTTATTTTTACCCTATTCCTTTCTTCCTACACACACACACACACATCGAAGCTGCTGTGCTTTCAGAAACAGGAAAGGATCCATCGCCGTAGAAATGGCGGGGACAAAAGGCGGACCTTTTCAGTCACGCTGGCGAGCGGGTGTGACGTGCGTATTTTGTTTTATATTATTTTAATTTTTTCCGTCTCTCCCTCCTTTTTCTCATTCTACTACAACTAATTTATTCGCCGACTGTAACTGGCGAGATGGAAGAAAGGTGGGGGCATAATGGGCGGGTCTCCAACTGCACGGCCATAGCTTGTAGCGTGTTATCAATATTAGACGAAGAGGTCGTCCATCAACTCTCACGACAGTCGATCGACAGACGCAGACTACCTGGCACACACTGCCACAAGAGAGTGGGTGGCGGGTTGGGGGTGTGTACGCGATGAACGCGTGTCTCTTTTTTTTTTTTTTAAGCCTCTGGAGGGTCTACAAACCGGACTACCGATTTCCCGACAAACAAGGAATCGACATTGGCCACAAATGGCGATTTAATACACAACGCCGCAGGTGTCAATCGAAGTTGATGAGAAATATGTGTGTACATCACAGTTCCAATATTGAAAGAAAAACAAAATTGTAGGAAAACGAAAGTCACCCCCCACTCGGCCAACAGCAATTCCGCATGAGTACACTCGACGACGAAACTCGACGGTAAACAATGGGGGGGTATGGACTTGTGTGCACGCTTACTTTTGGGGCGAGGCCTCTCGACAATATTGTCGATGACACATTGCCAAGAGTAGGCCAATATTGACACGACCACTAGATACTCTCCTTCCTGGTGGGACTATGTTTCCTCCGCGCCTTTAGACGCTCTGTAGCTATGGGACAACATTCCACAATGGAAACGGTCTCTGTTTCGCTTTCCTCCCTCTTCAAGCCCATTTCTTTTTTATGCATCAAACGAGAGGAAAGAGTCATTGAGTATACTAACAAAAAAGTTCAACAAAAGGTACCAGTATGGTGTGCGACACCCCACGCTGTTTTGTCAGTCCTTCTATTTCTCTTTTCCATTCTCGTTTCTCTTTTGAATACCTTCGATAACAAAACAGGCAGAGACTATAATTTCCTCTCTCGGCATCTCGAATATCCAAACTCTTCATGAACGAATCAGTTCACGTTTTTTGTTTTTTTCTTTCATTTTGCAACAAGACAAGAACAGACCAAATTGGATATCCATGCGTGCAGGACATCACACAGAAGCGATTTGTCATCATAATTTCTAAACAATTTTGAAAGGGAATGACGTGCAATTCTTGCCAGTCGCCATTCCTTCGCCTTCTGCTAGTTAAAATAAGCCATCTGACGTTGTTATCGTAAATGTTAACCTGGCAAGACACTTTGGCCCAAGGTATCATAACGGGGACAATAAAAATAATTGACAAAAAGAAGATTGTAAATAGTCACGCTTATCTCCGTGTTAATTTGAACAGAGCAAACGAGGCAATTCGAAATAGAGAGATTAATAGTCGGTTCCACGGCTGATGACTTCTTTGCATGTTGGTCGCAACAGAATGGTGTGCTCCCATTGCGCCGTGTAGCAGCCCTTCGTATCGCAGAGGGGTGGATAGGGATCGACAATGCCTTTGTCGCAGAGGTCCTTAAGCGCCATCAAGTACTTGGTTTGGTCCAAACGATCAAGCCAACGACGACAAAATGCCAACGTTCCGAAATTCTGGTTGATGACGTTCAACAGTTGCTTCGATTTTGCTAACCTGCAAAATACCGTACTAGTTTTGAATAATTTCACTTGAAGTAACGTTGGCTAAAGATTATACCTAAGGGGGACATGACTAACATCCCAATTTTTCATGTAATGGGACGTTTCCATATCGTCGTGGACGTATCCTCTACCAGTCGAACCAAAAGTTTCTATTGCGTAAAACTCGTTTTCCTCCATACGCGTCGTTTCGCCACCGCGAACGATGGGGACCGTTTTTCCAGCATGAATACCTGTAAATTAAAAGTAGTTATGAATTTAAATGACGCTTTTCTTAGCATCGTTGACATACGGTAGGGTCCAATGGAGTGCCCATTCAGATTACGAATAGGTTTCACTTGATAGGTCTTTCCATCGATTTCTACTTCATAAGACTCCATGACTTCCTGGATTGCAGCTCCAATGTCGCAAAGCCTAACATCAATGCCGGATTCTCTAATACCAGTATTCGTTGCGTCTTTAACAGCCTCAAGGAGTCGGTCGTACTTGGGATTGAAAGTTAACGTGAATGCACAGTCGATTATTCGACCTATGAAAAATATGGCATCAAGCAAAGAAGTAAAATGCACCGATCAGCTGATTTACCATTGACGTGAGTTCCAAAATCAATTTTACAGACATCATCTGCTTGTAGGACTGTAGTATCACCAGCATTTGGAGTATAGTGAGCAGCACAGTGGTTCAAGCTGCAGCCAGTTGGAAATGCCAAACCTAAACAGAATATGCAATGATAAGATTTCTTAGTTTTTAACATGCAAAACCAACCAGCTTGAAGCCCATTTTCAGCTATTAATCTACGAGATGTTGATTCCAGTTCCTCACAGATTTGTATCATGGTCATCCCTGGTTTAATATAGCGCTGCATATACTGCCTAGTCTGAATAAAGAAGGAACAATGGAAAAAACCACAAATCTATATGCATGTTGTGAAAATTACCTGGCGATGAGCTTCTGCAGCGCATCTCACTTCATTGTAAATGTCCATTTGTGCTCGATCTAGAGCTTTCTTTTCTTCACTTGTGAAACGGTCCTTGGCTGTTCTGTCATCCCCTACAATAGAATATTCCATCTCTTCCCCAACTGGAAAGTTACCTAAGATAATAAAAAAAGGGCTTTTAAATCAACAGAATCCCTCTCATAAAAAAAAATCTGAACCAACTTTACCATCAGGAAAAAGTTCAACAATGGGGATAGTTGGAGGTTCTGTTTGACCTTTTGCAGTTACAGTTTTAGTGACATCAGCAGAGGTTTTCTTTTTGGATCGGTTCTTCTTCTTCTTCTTCACTGCAGCAGCTTCACCTTGTAATAATTTCAAAGATTAAGGGCTAATAGTTGATAGAAAATGGTTCTTGACAAGCTACTTTCGGCGGCATCCTCATCATCCTTTTCTTCTTGACCGAGTTCTCCATTAGTTTTAACGTGATTCGGATCTTCGCCGTTCACTACAACTGAAACCGTGGCGCATTTCTTCTTATTTTTCTTCTTTTTCTTCTTGGTTTTTACTTCTCCATTATTATCGTTAGTGTGGTCTTCTTCATTCACCTCTTCTTCTAAATGGTCTGATTCTTCATGTTCTTTGGATTCACTGACGTTCATATTTTTATTGCAGGATGCCGCCATCTTTCATGCACACAAATCGGCATGCAGGCGAATTTCTTCCAGTTCCAGCCCAGTCCAGCTCCAGCAATGACTGAACATGTCTAGTGAGCAGGGGCTTTTTCAATTAAACGACTCACGTTGTTCGTAAAGTTCCCAATCCCAATGGTCACAAGTTTTTAGAAATTAAATTTTGTGCTCCGTACAGTGCCGTGGGTTGCGCAAAGGTCCTGAAGTGGATGTTGAAGTTCTGACCTTTGTGATTTTTCAAGAAAAAGCTGGGTGTCGTAAACGCAGAAGAATGACGTGCGTTGGATTGGGAATTGACCGGAATTGACCAAACAGTTTTTCATAAGATTTCAGCCAAATTCCATGATAACTCATAATTTTCGCTTAAAAAAAAGTATACTGTTGTGATTCTAGTCGCAGAATAATATTTTAGTGGAACGTGCTTTTTTCACCTTGAAAAGACGCCCGTTTAAAAATCTGGATGATGTAAATTATCGTTAGCGATCGGCCCCGATTAGCCATAATCGGGTTAACCGCCCCGCCCCGGGAAAAGGCAATCGGGGCTGAATCGGGTGCCACTTCGTCAGCCAGGGCGGGGCGGGGCAAAAATCGAGGTTAACCCGCTTGCCCCGACGCCATTTGCAAAAATAGTGCCTGAATTCAAACTACGAATTTGGGTCGGGTTTTTATCGGGGCAACCGGGGCGAACTCCCCGATTTTCATCATAATAATCGATTTCAACATGATCGATTATGGTTTTACGTCGATCGATTGCAATCGGGGTTGCATCCCCGATACAACCCCGATTGAGATCGGGGTTCAAAAATTTTCCCCCCGAGCATCCGCCGCCGAGACCCGAATTTCGAAACCCGATTGGCAAAATGCGCCCCGATTAAGGCTGTGGCCCGGGTCATGAAAACCCGGGTCAGATCCCGGGTCAAGGAAAAAAAAACTGATAAAAGGCAACCCTTTAAGGAATTTTTTTTTCGGGACGGGTTTCGGTACGGTTCAAGGGGTTCTCGGGCTAACCCGAGATGTGGCGCCATCTAGTAGTAAGACAAAGAAGCTTTTAACTCTTACGCTAAGTTATGAGTCAACAAAGCAGAATAGCTTGAAAACATAGCAATCTACAGGAATCGGGGTATCTCTCTGCGTACTTGGGAACTTAGGTCCTCCCACTAAGTCACCAACCCACAGGCGCCTTGGGACGTTTGTCTCAATATAGTGCTGCGACTGGTGACCAATTTTCAAAACAATTTTTCCACTTTCCACAATTTCTACACAAGTTTTACACAATTCTATGCCAAACAAAATCACATATAGTTTTGAACTGCTGGAGACTATGCTAAAATGCTATGCTTTCCTACTTCAAGTTCTAGCTCATTGTAAAAAATATAAACATATTGTGGATAGTGGAAAAAATAGTTTTGAAAATTGGCCACCATTCGCAGAAAACGTCCAAATGTACCTAAATCCTGTCAATCAGGTGATGCTGCTGGCAAAAAAAGAAGTTTCCCAAATATAAACGTTGTAATGGTTGAGTCTGATGACGAGACTGAAAAGAAGAGAAGAAAAGTGCATTTGACCCGATAATTACGCGGGACATGACCCGACCCGGGTTGTTTTTTCTGACCCACGGGTCAAGCGGGACGGGACATTTTTTTTGCATCGTCGACCCGGTTCAAAACCCTTTAAGGAAAAAAACCCTTTAATTTTAACCCCTTAAGAAAAAACCCGTCCCATTTGGTCCGGGCCACAGCCCTAGCTCTGATTCAAACGAATCCTAGGTTTTTCGCCCCAGATCTGACAACGTCCTACGGATAACCATTCTTTAGAAGGGCTTCTGCTTCGAAAATCTATTTAAATAGCTGTCATCGCTTTCATTAAGTCACTTTCGCTGAGCTGTTCCTTGGGATGTGAGCTCTCATACGATTACATCATGCTGCACAGGAATTCAGACCACGTGGTAGCGAATATGGGAATGTAAGTTTGGTTGTTTTACATTATACTTTAGCATTATCATGGCGTTGAATCTCGTAGTTCAGTCACATCTGCCATTACTTGCCTACAAAATGCGTCTCTGCATGTGGTAAATGGTTCTTGATATTTTCTGAGTAGTGTAAATTCAAATTAGACACCCATGATAGCATAGTGAAGCACAATTAAATGTATTAATATATGTAGGTTGAAGTTGGAAAAAAGGATACCTCATCTAACCTGGAAAAGCTAAACTACCTCTACTCTTGCAGCAACATTCTGAGTAAAGGTATGCATTATTTTTATCTACTTCCACCATAGTGCTTGTATGATGATCAACACAGACCTGTACTGATCGCTTTGAAGACAATATTTTTATCTGAAATTGTAATGCAAGAAAGCCAATTTTCCAGTTTTGTTGGCTTCGCTAATCTTTTTTTTTTTATTGACTAGGTTGTTGCTGTATTCACAATTGTTGGGAGAAAAAGGGTGAGTTGTATTCTCGTAGTTCCATTTCCATTTCCATTTATCACAATGATGATTATTCTTTCTGATATGCAACAAAGTTGCTGAATGACTTCAATCAAATTATTAGACATGCATGGATCTGAACTTATGTTTTCGAACATACATCTGGAGTAGAAATTTTTCTAGTTTGGTTTGTTCTAGTTTTACATGTTGAAATTTTCTGTAGGATAAGAGCTGGCTTTACCTTCCAATTGTTGTGAGCTGGGGCTTTTTACTCAGGTATGTACAGTTTAAGTTGGCAACCAATTCGCATTAGATGATGACACAATTTTTTAAGTGTCCAGGCCGATGAATATCATGATATAAAAAAATTTGGTGATTACTGATTTGGGTTTTTGGAAGGAAGCTCTAGTGGGTGTAGTGCGGTTGTTCATTTCTCTTTTCCTGTTGGCAGGTTGTATTAGGACCCCATTGATCTCCAAACGCAAGCTCTTGGAGTCCTCTTCACATTTTGCTATGCTTGATTTTAATGGTGTGTATGATTTGTGCTCTTACATATTAACATGAGCACGTATTGAACATACGTCTAGTTTGGTTTGTTCTGGTTTTACATGCTGAAATTTTCTGTAGGATAAGGGCTGGCTTTACCTTCCAATTGTTGTGAGCTGGGGCTTTTTACTCAGGTATGTACAGTTTAAGTTGGCACCCAATTTGCACTAGATGATGACAAAATTTTTTAAGTGTCCAGGCCAATGAATATCATGATATAAAAAAATTTGGTGATTACTGATTTGGTTTTTTGGAAGGAAGCTCTAGTGGGTGTAGTGCGGTTGTTCATTTCTCTTTTCCTGTTGGCAGGTTGTATTAGGACCCCATTGATCTCCAAACGCAAGCTCTTGGAGTCCTCTTCACATTTTGCTATGCTTGATTTTATGGGTGTGTACGGTTTGTGCTCTTACATATTTATTTTCCTGTGATGCATCAATTACCCTAGACTTGATAGTGATAGTAAACTTATTTATTGAGACTGAGCAACGTGATAAGATATGTAAAACGTTCTAAATAGTCGTTCGTTCGTTCGTTAGGATTCTAAAGTTTTTGTTCAACATAGGTGCAAAACATGTTGCTCGTTGGTCACATGCCCCACATAACACTCAGTGGGAACGTCTCGGTATTGCGGAAAATGTCATCTCTGGTTATGAAAGGTAATGTTAGGAACGCGTTAGTTATCCTACTTGATTGTATGATGCATATTATTCATGTTTGAAAATTCTTATGATAAACTAAGTTTCGTCACTACCACTGACTGAACGTTAAGCTATGTTTAATCCCTTTAACTGCGTAAACTAATCGTGGTGTTTTTCAGGTGTATTGATACCGTCGCACCTGTACTGTGTGACAAGTGCACGTTCCGATTGTAGTCGTTGGAAGAAATTGGCTGTATCAGGTTGGTTTATAGATTTTCTGTTTTAACTTACCCCACTAATTAAGCCGATTGGGCTAGCCCTTAACTGGCTGTTCTTTGGTATACGGTGGGAACAAAAATGCTCTTCCGTGTAAGGTCTTCCGTTAATTTTATTACGGGAAATCTAAGGGTTGAAGAGCAACATTTGGTCCGGTATTTAAAATTACTAATGTGCATGTCCTTTACAGCTGTTGCGGGAAATGAAATATCGTGACCGGTCGTTGCAGTAACGTTGAAATTGAAAATTAAGTTACGCCAAAAATTGACTGGAATAAATGAATGAATGAATGAATAATTAACGAAGGAATTTTCGTTTATTTATATATATACAATACATACATAGCGATTTTTTCAAATTCTAGAATTGCATTGTTATTGCTCGTGGCATAACTGCTCTCATGTTCTTCTCGTTTTGCCGAGAAGCGTCGTTCGAAAGCCATAAAAAAACATACACCAGTGTATCCTAACTGGCCGAAAATGCTTTGTTCAGTTATAAGAATTTTCCAAAAAAGCTCGAAATTTGTAAATTTTTTATATCTCCAAATTCATTAACATACTGATTGAATCAAATTGGGTTTGATTAGTTAATCTTAATGGAATTATTGTAGCCATATTGTATATCAGAAGTTGACAAGCCAATTAATGAATTACGTTGATGGTAGTACATCTAGGTTAATTGGTCTTGTTCGATTTAGGGTAACGTTTTAGAGAAATGCATGGAGTAAAATTAAAGAACGCTGTGTGATCCATAATTTGAAGACGATCCCTGTTTTCTGGGTCACCATTTGTTACGTAGTTGTAGAAATCCTACATGCCCATCTAGTGACAGTAAATTAGAGTGCCACCCGTATGAAGACCGAACCTTACTTAAACATTCTCATTAAATTTTGAATCCAAATCCCGTACTTTAGTAGCAATTTTTAGATTTTAAAAGAAAAAAGAAAAATTGGTTTATTTAATTGAGCCATTTCCACCCCCCGCCCAATCCTGTATTCGTGGTTATGGTATTGTAGTAAGATAAGATATAAGAATTATTCATTACATTTACACGGTTTACTACCGGACAATACTGTTTCATTTTTACTATCATTACCACAGACTACGAAGTAAAGACTACGAACGGCTATAAACCCCTTGAAGCTATGCTCGTCCTATGCCGTATGGTGGCGCGTCGAACGAACTTTCTGAAAGCCATTATATTTTCTCGTTTGCTTACTGATTTGGGTCTTCACACACCGTAAACTTGTAAGTAAACCATTAACCTTTCAATGTTGTATTTTTTTGTAGATATAGCTTAGATATTCCCCTTGTTGTGTGAATTTTTTTTAATTTCTATCTGATCTCTAGTCATGATCTATAAATTCCTTTATTCCACCCCCTTTTCTTTCTTTCTTTTGAAAAAGGGGGTTGGGGAAAAAGGGGGTGGTTCGACGCGCCACCATACGGCATAGGACGAGCATAGCTTTGATCATTCCTCTCAGCCCTATCCCCGATCGTAGTCTTTACTTCGTAGTCTGTGTCATTACTAGTTTTCATTTTTTTTTCTCAACTGTAGTGCCAGTACCTTCTGGTAGTAAGCTGGGTAATAAATAACTCTTAAAATATTAATACTAAATCTAAGTCAAAGCTAACCTGATTTTCGACATTCATGTTTAATTTTGAATAAAAATCATATTTTTTTATATGAATATCCATGTATTTGAAATAAAGAAAAGGTCGAGCTTTTTTTGTCGGGTTGGTTTTGAAGCCCTCCAGGCCTCCATATTCCAAATTCTTATTATTAGTCAAAAAGTTTCCCGATAGGGATTCTTGCGAAACTGCATGTCTCACTAGTCACATCAACCGACCCCACTTTTTTCTGAGATTTCTCCGGATAGCTGGCATTTTCGCAAAGGGTTATGCATTAATCTTTTATACGTTTTACCACCTTCCAAGTTAGGACATGGACATTGGTATCGTGTTGTAGAGCAGATAACGGAGCAGTCGTGTTCCCGTAATTTTATGCTAAACGGCGAGAGATTGCCGAGAAATTTAGACGGCAGACTCGAGTTTCGGGTATGATGTTTTTGACTATAGATGGCGTTTAGACGAAAAATCCCGATAACCAGGAGGCCGTGAACCTATTTTTGAAGACCGGGCTTCCTGCGTCGCCTAGCAACGGACTTCATATGAAAGGCCATGTATGAGTAATTTCTATCCCGTTTACTTTAGGTCCGTTGCTTCTCCAGTCCAGATCTCCACGTGTGGAACTTATTTTTACGGATTATGGTCAGTTTTTCCATTTTTACGGAAATAATGGTCAGTTTTTACACACACAAGTTTTTTCGCGATCCAGTGATCCACAACGTATCCTTCACTTTTATCTTAATCGTTAGTACACAAAGCCAATACCAGCACCACATCAACTTATACAGAACTAAGTATGTCAATCATTGAAGGACTACTTTCTTTACGTATCAGTATCACCCACAAAATGGGTGTATTAGACTAACGGAGATGAAAACATGTTAGCAAAGTTCCTGACAGGGTCCTGGTTGCTAACTCAACAGCTCTCGGTGTTCGCGAACTCAGAAAACCAATGACTAAATCAAAATCAGCAATCAATTTCGATTATGCCGTGTGATTTTTGAGAAATTCAAGAGATGTCGTTTTTTTGCCGTTTTTGACAAAAGTGGGAAAGGTTATAGAATTTCCCACTTTTTCATTTTTGTCAAAATTTCAAATTTTGCTTAACATACATGATTTCGATTCAGAATTGAATAAAAATCACGAAAATCAGTTTTTTTTTCTATTGGTGTTATAGTTTTTTTGGGCCCCCCCCCTTTTTTAAAAAATCCAAAGGGAAAAAAAAACTCCGTATACATGTCCTATGAGGCGTGCGCTGATCATCAACGCCTTCATCCCGCCTTCCCACTTTTGTCAAAATCGACCAAAAACGACATCTCTTGAAATTCCCCAAAAATCAGACGGCATATTTGAAATTGAACGCTGATTTCAATTTAGTCATTGGTTTTCTCTTTAGACTATCCGTTAAAAAAATTAACGAAAACAGTTCTGTTAGCGCACCAACTTCATTTATGGTTTTTAACATGTAAATGAAAAACTATATGACCAATAGAAAAATAAACCTAATTTCCGTGATTTTCATTCCATTCTGAATCTAAATCATGTATTTTAAGCCAAATTTGAAATTTGGCCAAAAATGAAAAAGTGGGAAGGGTATAGCCTTCCCACTTTTGTCAAAATGGGCCAAAAACGACATCTCTTGAAATTCTCCAAAAATCAGACTGCATAATGGAAATTGAACGCTGATTTCAATTTAGTCATTGGTTTTCTCTTTAGAATAGCCATTTAAAAAATTAACGAAAACAGTTCTGTTAGCGCACCAACTTCATTTATGGTTTTTAACATGTAAATGAAAAACTATAAGACCAATAGAAAAATAAACCTAATTTCCGTGATTTTCATTCAATTCTGAATCTAAATCATGTATTTTAAGCCAAATTTGAAATTTGGCCAAAAATGAAAAAGTGGGAAGGGTATAGCCTTCCCACTTTTGTCAAAATCGGCCAAAAATGACATCTCTTGAAATTATCCAAAAATCACACGGCATAATCGAAATTAAACGCTGATTTCGATTTAGTGATTGGTTTTCTCATTATACCAGCCGTTTCAAAAATTACCGAAAACAGTGCTGTTAGCGCAACAACTTAATTTAGGGTTTTTAACGTTTAAATCAAAAATTAAAAGACCAATAGAAAAATAAACCTGATTTTCATGATTTTCATTCAATTCTGAATCGAATTCATGTATTTTAAGCAAAATTTGAAATTTGGCCAAAAATGAAAAAGTGGGAAGGGTATAGCCTTCCCACTTTGGGGAAGGGTATAGCCTTCCCACTTTTGTCAAAATCGGCCAAAAATGACATCTCTTGAAATTATCCAAAAATCACACGGCATAATCGAAATTAAACGCTAATTTCGATTTAGTGATTGGTTTTCTCATTATACCAGCCGTTTCAAAAATTAACGAAAACAGTGCTGTTAGCGCAACAACTTAATTTAGGGTTTTTTAACGTTTAAATCAAAAACTATAAGACCAATAGAAAAATAAACCTGATTTTCATGATTTTCATTCAATTCTGAATCGAATTCATGTATTTTAAGCAAAATTTGAAATTTGGCCAAAAATGAAAAAGTGGGAAGGGTATAGCCTTCCCACTTTTGTCAAAATCGGCCAAAAATGACCTCTCTTGAAATTATCCAAAAATCACACGGCATAATCGAAATTAAACGCTGATTTCGATTTAGTGATTGGTTTTCTCATTATACCAGCCGTTTCAAAAATTAACGAAAACAGTGCTGTTAGCGCAACAACTTAATTTAGGGTTTTTAACGTTTAAATCAAAAACTATAAGACCAATAGAAAAATAAACCTGATTTTCATGATTTTCATTCAATTTTAAATCGAATTCATGTATTTTAAGCAAAATTTGAAATTTGGCCAAAAATGAAAAAGTGGGAAGGGTATAGCCTTCCCACTTTTGTCAAAATCGGCCAAAAATGACATCTCTTGAAATTATCCAAAAATCACACGGCATAATCGAAATTAAACGCTGATTTCGATTTAGTGATTGGTTTTCTCATTATACGAGCCGTTTCAAAAATTACCGAAAACAGTGCTGTTAGCGCAACAACTTAATTTAGGGTTTTTAACGTTTAAATCATCAAAACTATAAGACCAATAGAAAAATAAACCTGATTTTCATGATTTTCATTCAATTCTGAATCGAATTCATGTATTTTAAGCAAAATTTGAAATTTGGCCAAAAATGAAAAAGTGGGAAGGGTATAGCCTTCCCACTTTTGTCAAAATCGGCCAAAAATGACATATCTTGAAATTATCCAAAAATCACACGGCATAATCGAAATTAAACGCTGATTTCGATTTAGTGATTGGTTTTCTCATTATACCAGCCGTTTCAAAAATTACCGAAAACAGTGCTGTTAGCGCAACAACTTAATTTAGGGTTTTTAACGTTTAAATCAAAAACTATAAGACCAATAGAAAAATAAACCTGATTTTCATGATTTTCATTCAATTCTGAATCTAAATCATGTATTTTAAGCCAAATTTATAATTTGGCCAAAAATGAAAAAGTGGGAAGGGTAAAGCCTTTCCATCGATTCTCGGCATGACCGATTTGGACGATA
This sequence comes from Daphnia magna, assembly GCF_020631705.1. NCBI lineage: Eukaryota > Metazoa > Arthropoda > Branchiopoda > Diplostraca > Daphniidae > Daphnia > Daphnia magna. The sequence goes on from NC_059183.1 coordinate 14,894,422, forward strand.
GCCTAGACCAAGTTTTTTTTAAGTTTTCTGCTTATTCATTAGACCAAACTCACGGTGGCACATATCAGTTCGCCCCGAGGTTCGTTCCAAGTCAGCCAATCGTTCAGATAAATCTTGATTGGCCAATTCGAGGTCACGCTTCTGTGATTCCAGCAAAGCTACACGAGCTGAAAGGGATGCGACTTCTTGCTTCAGCATTGAAACATTGCATGCTTCACTGAGGTCAACTTCTTGACCATCAGTTCCTATAATAAAACCAAGTATGATACGTATTTATCAGACTTGCTCTAACAAAAAAATTAGGCTTTATACCTTCTGAGTGGGCTGGTGTCTCCACAACTTGTGCATCATCTGCCAAAACTTCCAAGCGTGTGTCAACTGGCACAGCTAAGCTGGTAGCTGGTGTATTTGACAAATCTAAAATTACAACTGTTAATATGGTTTGCTAACTATTTCAAGTTGTGTATAACCTTTAATATACTTGTTTCTCTCTTCCTTTTTTCAGGCTTTGGCAGGTTAGAGATTTTAATGAAGCGTTTGGCTTGCTGAGCCACTGCCTCTCCTTTCGATTGTGGCTCAAGATTCTTGTTAGGAGCACAATCGACATCCTTTTTCATCGGGTGATAACTTGGACCTCCTGTTAATCAATAGTGAATATATTTAGAGATTGTTATCTAACTATTAAAACTGAAAATATGTCTTGCCTGACTCAAAATGTGCACAACAAACTTTTATTTTAGGTGTCACACTACTTTCTGACAGATTCAATCGTTTCATTCCTTCTCAATTGGGTTAATGGGTCGTAGGGATTAACGATTGGGATTGAATAGAACTTCGGATTATTGTCTTTATCGTTTCGTTTATACTTGCGTCCACATCCAACTACACAGCAGACAGCCATTTCTCTGCAAAAAAGCACAAAGCCTCCCCTTGAAAATTAACTTCGCGGCCTGATTTTTCCCTATCTTCATGACCGACGCGCCATCTCTCTGAAAAAAAATCTCCAGAAATGTCGAGTCGCTCTTAGATTGCTCCGCATTCCTTTATTGTTGAGCCGATAATTGACAGGACCCCTTCGTTAATCTCCGCGTTATCTCCTCTACAACAAGACGTCAAGTTTTGCGACGCAGCATCTAAAATAAGAAAACGTATAAAGGATACGTACGAGACCCTGAAATCGACTCGAGTTGGCTGACTAAACTGCTCCACACTCCTTCGTCGTTCAGCCGATAAAAACGGGGACTCGACCGGGAGCTGCTGCGTTATTTCCTCTACAAATGGAGACCAATCTCAGCGGCACAGCATGTAAAAAAAAACGAACGAAAGATTAGTGGGGACACCCCTGAAATCGCCCCGCCATCAGCGCCATCTCTGGGGTAAAGTCTCAGAAAAAGTGTCGGTCGATCCACCGATCGTTGTAGAAGGGTAGGGGTGCCTGTATCAGGGGGTTGGGAAGTCAGTCAGACGTATTAATGGACCCCTTTGTCTTTAGGAAGAAGCAAGTGCATGCAAGTGACGAGATGAAATAGTACAAGGCTGCAAAGTATTGTATTGTATGCATCCCATCTACTTTCTGCATTTTGCACCGAGAGGCAAAGAAACGACCATACCAGACGAAGGTTTTCGAAATTGCAGTTAATGTAGTTTGAATACCCAGTTTATGGATGGTGACTCGTATACTGCTAAAAGTACCGTAGGAACTTTGAGAGAAAAATCCAATCATGGTTTCTTCCGAAAAGAAGAAAGGAACAAAGAGAATTATAGGAAAAAGAATGAGTATTCTATTACTCTGACTCTGCTCTGTCAAGAGTGAAACGCGTACCCCCTACTGTTTTACGAACGCACCTTACTATTTTAAGAGAGAAATTGCGCAAAAACCATCTTAAAACCATATGGTGCGTTCGTAAAACAAGAGGGGTACGCGCTTCGTTCTTGCTCTTTAGACAATCGTTATCGTAGTAAACGATATCGATATATCTAAAAGAAGCGATATATCTATTCGAGTACAGATATATCGCCAACCAGTGTTGCCAACTAGCCGGGATTTTGGAGTGGCACCCGGGAGAAACGCCGGGATTTGACCAAACCCGGGTTTTTTCCGGGAATTTTGCCTAATAAAATATTTTTTGTGTGTGATACTATATAAATCGTAAAATCGATGTTTTTTTACACTTTAAATCCCATTTTTTGTATAGTTTTTTGAAGACCTTATCAATACTCGATAGGTGTCGTTGGTTGCATACCTATGTTATTAACAATTTAACATATCCCTTATCCTAGTCATATCCCTCACACAATCATTGTGACACAATGTCAATTGAATAATTTTCAATTCCCACATTCTAATCAAAATGCTTTTTAATTTTGTCCTTGTCATTTCAGTAATTAATTGCAACAATTGTTTTGCGATTCATTTAATGTGATATAATCCAGAGAGATCTCGTTCGTTTAATGCAGTATTTGTCTTCCAATAAACAAGCAAGTGTTTCCGTCGTTCAAAAAACAGCAAAAACAACATTTAAATTCATTTAAACTGAAAACCGGGATTTTTTCCATCAATTTCCGGGATTTTTTAGAAAAATCAGAAACCGGGATCGTTCCGGGATTTTTTTAACGACAAAACCGGGAAAACGGCCAAAAGTAGTTGGCAACGCTGTCGCCAACAGTACTTTCCATTCTTGGTCTGTGGTTGAGTGTTACCTTTTGGTAATCGTCTGGGTAAATAAATGTAAAGTATTCGCATGGTATTCGTGATTGTGCAATTCAATTGTATATTCACTATTTTATGATAAAAGTACCATGAGAGGCAGCATCTGAGAGAATATTTTGATTTTGCGTTAGTAACTGAACCAGAATTGAACTTACTTGTTCAATGGTCCTTCAATGGTCCATTTTCTCGTGGCGTCGATTGAGCGGAAATGGAGGTCTCCAGAAAACGGAATTTCTCTGGTGATTCCCTGGTATTCGAAGTAACTTTTTTCGTTCTTCGCCGTAAATTTTTTCATGCAATTTTAAATTCAGACGTTGCATAAACTGTTTCACAATTCTTGCAAATAGCCTGGCAAAAATCTGATCTGAGAGGCATCACACCGCACTTTGAAAATAATGACTGAGTATTACATGTGTAAGAGTGTGATATCTTCACAACCAAATTTCTAGCAACTCAGCATTTGGTAATGTCTTTCTATTTTATTTAGTTACTTTTATGCGACATGCTGTATGTCTCATCAATTTTAATTTTAAATCTTCTAATAGATTAACACAACTGTGAGGAAGGACTCAGCCTAGAGATTGAGAGCCCTAAGCAGATACAACTAGCCCATACAAGTTGTAGCACAAAGATTGTTCAACCATGATTCTTCCTGAACACTTAAGCAGTATGGAATGCTTGACAGGTCAGTGGTAAACTAACATTCATAAAGTCAATGATCAGCTTTATTTACATTTTTTTTCCTCTAGAGGATGAGTGTTAAAGATGCCAAATGTGAAACATGTGGAAAAGGTCTGACAAAATCTGTAGGCATTGGGATTACACAGATTTGGAACTTTAGGTTATCGAGTTGGTTATTTAAAGGCAGTAATAATTGTGCTGCAAACAATTTGCAAAGCATGCTCATCTGTTCTTATTGACAAGATAAGAAAATTGTAAGTGTAAAATTAAGGAACCCAAAGATTACTTACAGAGGATGTTGTTGTCGAACAACCTGCAGCCCATTGGTCAGAGAAACATATTTTTATTCTTGTTCTATTCTTGGAATTCATATGAAGCTCAATTTGAAAACCAAGGGTAAAGACGATTTGCTACGTGACTACGGATAGGATTTCACCGTGCGAGCCGAGGATTCTCCTGCCATTAGAAGTTTTACAAGTGGTAAAATGCTTTTTCAGTTGTCAAGTTTGTTTCGAATTTTAATCACTCATCCTGTTTATCGGGAAAAATACTGCCGACAAAAAAGTATATACATTTGGACAATGGTTTTGCCAAGTGCGATGAATACATTCATCTTTTCACAGGTCAGATGCTTTGGCTTCCCGGTTGCAATGAAGATGTATTACCGAGTCTAAAATATTAAAAGGTGGTACCGCATTATGTGTTCCTATATATATATATATATTAAACTACTAATGTATGGGTAGAATTTCCTGGAATTTGTTATGAGGCCTGATAGGTTTGCGAAAACGTGCAGCATCCAAGTAACAGCCCATGGTCATATCCAAAAGCGGGTCCAGGGGATCTTGTATTAATGTGTCCCAAATGATTGCTTGCGTCGGCCTGCAAGCCTAGCTGGCAATCGAGCAGCCGCTCGATGGCTGTGGTTTTGAAGATCACACTTTGCCCCATTTAAAGCGATATTTCAAAATCCCCTTTTCATGGGGCTGAACAGTTTAAAGAATTCATTGACGCCCTAAGGTCACCCGTAAATTTGTTTACTCCACCTAGCTTCTAATCGATGACAACCCTGAATGCTCGGAGGAGTAAATTTGAAACAAAAATATTCCTTTCAGTTTTTTACTTTTGTGTTTTGATAGGTGATGGAATATTTCGAAGAAGTATATCTGCACGATGACCGTTTCATGTTGGTTAAATTGGACACGAACATAATACGTCTGCTGAAACAAGTGGTGAAAGAGAATTCTATTTATTAGAGGTAGATATGTTCTGGTATTACAAAATTTTTCAATTGATTTCGGATTTAAGTGTTCGTGCCTGCCTGTGAAAGCAACGACACCAGCCCCGCGCTACTGTTGGGGGGTTCAATGTCTGCATACCGGAAGTGTCTCCCCAGGAAATAAAAAATATGAAGACCTTTTTAGAGTAAGAAGATTATAAGATTACATTTTTAATCAAATGCGTTATCCGCACTCTTTTTTCGTAAATTGTTAAACTTTTCAGGAGTTAGATTTCGAGGAGTTATGTAACAAGTGCAAAAAGAGTGTTTCGGATTGTTTTAGGTTGTTAAAGCAAGTTTGACTTTCTACGATGTTTCCACCAACGTGCATGGTCGCCAAACTTTGTCGTTGTGTCAGACTATTAATACGGAAGAAAAACGTTGAATTATTGGCGATACGTTGGTCAAAGTGGCTGATAAAACGGCTAACGATTTAAATCTCACTTGGAATAATCTACTTCTCAGACAAGGCATCAACCTTCTCCTTTTTTTTTGCATGTATTGTGTTCCGTAATATTCAATGTTATCATAAATGAAAATGTAACAGGTACTTTAAGCCCGGATTGAATTGATCTGGTATGATAAATAATTATAATTGATTAAGGGAAAATACTTACCGAGATCGAAAGCAAAAATGGATGTTCCAAAAGAAGGTACTAAAATTAACATAGATGTCGGAAAGAAGAAACTAGATTGAAACAGTTTCTAATCAACTACGACTTGGGAATGTAGAAAAGGAAGACTTACTTATACTCATTTGCGTAATATTTTTAACCATAATGGTTAAAAGAACAATTTAGCAGGCATTATTGATGCGAGTAATTTGTATAAATCTTCATAACTTGTAAAGCGTATCAAATAAATAAAAAATAGAAGAGTTAACGAAAGAATTGTTTTATTGTCCCTCCTCCACCCACAATTCCACCACTATTTTACATACAACACAATACATATATAATTACAAATACAAATAAATACATACATACATACACATACAACAAACTAGTTAACCCGTTGGCTGCCAGGCCATGCAACCCGTAGGTTGCTTAAACTACAGTAGCTACGTCTCGCGTCTGAAGGATCGCTGACCAAGGGGGACTTGTCCGAAGACAAGCCTGGGCTAACACGGTGATGGAAACCTTTACAGGGAATGCACACCCTCAGGAAACCATCACCGCATCGAACAAAGAGAATTCCCTGCTGGTGCATTGCCTAGCCGCCTTGCGGCGGAGCACTGCCCTACCCCATGGCCATGCGGCAGAGCAGTGCGCTTGGTCCCTACAGCTAAAAAAAAAATGGGAGCAAACGGGGTGGCAGCCAACGGATTAACTATACAATACACAAAACAATACAAAACAAAACTATACCCGAAAAGTTCCACGGTGAGGTCACGCTCGATCGCCATGAGTTTTTTTTTCTGGATCTGATTGTTCCATCGTTGCGAAGGACGGAGATACGGCGAAGACCAAGACGGCGATGAGACGATGGCGAAGACCAAGACGGCGATGAGACGATGGCGAAGACCAAGACGGCGATGAGACGATGGCGAAGACCAAGACGGCGATGAGACGATGGCGAAGACCAAGACGGCGATGAGACGATGGCGAAGACCAAGATGGCGATGAGACGGTGGAGAAACTGGCGACAAAACGGAAACGATGCGAAGACCTGGAGAAGCGACGATTAACTGAAGACGGGACGACACAGACGAAGACGGAAAAGTGCAGGGATGAAGAGTTTAAAATACTGAAAAAGAGATGAAATATTATTAGATGGGCATTTAATACTGTTGATGTAATCAGAACAAAGAAAATAAGGCAATTCAACTTACATATTAAGTCAATGGATGGTAAAGACTGGACAAAGTGTAGGAACGCTGATTTCACAGCAATACATAGATGAACATTTTCTTATCCTACAATATGTCATTACTATCACAGCAAAGAAATACTGTACAACTAAGTAACTTACAGTACCAAAATAGGGTGATGTAATTAACCAATGGCTGGCTAACTGGAGATGAGCCAAATTGGATGCTGAAATGATGATGTTGATTGTTGGCACCATAAAGAAGAGGGACACTTTGCAGTTGTCAAATGGATGTATCACAAAACTAACAGTCAACTGTGATAACAAATAGTACTCGAAGCCATTGGAGGTATTCCAGTCTACAGAATATGTGGCATTGATCTTCTCCCAACTCTGTTACACAAAACACAATCAGTTGGAAAACTTTCCATTCCAATACACAGCAATGTATATACTGAAAACTAATAACATACCATTAGATTTTAGCTAAATAATCCTTCAAAAACACAAAGAATAGGGACCATAACCACACACACCATCCATTTTTCATGATCATGCAGCAAAAATAGATAACAATGATAAAAGTTCAAAATTTGTCCGCCAGATGTTTTAAACCACGATACCATCTAGCGACAAACCAGTTTTCATCGAATTCCAATTTAACTGAACATAAAAAACAAAGTTGGTGCGCTATAAGCATCTTATTTTTTTTGGTTCATAACATGGCTGGTTAGACGAGAAAACCAATAACTTAAGCGAAATCAGTCTTCAATTATGATAATACCGTGTGATTTTTGTTTTCTAAGGTTATCGGGAACTTCGCGAACACCGGGAGCCGTTGAGTACTGAATAGATACCAACATGCGGTAAATTTTTTGACGAAAAATTCTTTGAAACACAAAACAGGGTGACGTAACAAACACCCATTTAACTTGTCACTAGTAATCTTCATCATAGACGCACATCAACGCCATCTAGAGTTTCCGCCTAGAACCCAAAATTATATTTTACTTTGAATGTTGAAATAATTACAATACTTGCTTTTACGTGCTTGAATTTTGCTTATCTCTGATAGCTGAATTACAATTTTAGGCATAACATCCTAGATTATCAACTACTAGTTGCAGCACGAGACGCTAAACATTTGTAGGTAGCTCGAAGGATCAGCCTGTAGTGTTAAAAGCAAGAAAAACACGGAATAATAGCAGCCACACCCTAACGCATGCGAGAAAAGTGTTTGAAATTGTTAGAACAATACAGCTCATTTTTTACTTTTTGCAGATTGTCAGGAAAATTTTCCGGAAGTAACCGGAAGTAGCCAATATCTCCGGAAATGGTGATCCCATAAGAAAACGAGTAGAATTTTCGTGATCCTTATCAAATTTGGGGTTGGAATAACGTGTTTTTAGCCAAAAGTCGGATTTGACCAAAATCGCGATTTTCATGAACGCGTTTTAGTCGCTGTTCGTTTCGCGTTTCGCTTTCGCATTTTAGGGACACCCTTTCTCCTATTGGTATCGCTAGATGGTGATGTTTATTGCTGTTTTGCTGATTATTTCCTGCACAAAAAAATGAATGGTGCTTCCTGACATCCTGAGGTGCTAAAAATATAGGGAGTAATTTGGTGTTCCATAGTTTTGACAAGGAAACCAGTAACTTAAGCGAAATCAGTATTAAATTTTAATAATACCGTGTGATTTTTTCTCTCTAAGGCTATGGGGAACTTCGCGAACACCGAGAGCCGTTGAGTGAGCGCCTTTCTAACAACAGCTAATTGAGCGGAGGTGGAACTAACATCCAATATGGGTTACCACCCGAAGTAGTCTGTTTGAGGTATTTGAACGGACGCTATACTCCTCAACAACAGAAAATAAGTAGAGAAAATTAAGATGAATTTAATATAAACACAATCAATGACATTCAAGCACATTAAGCAATTTATCTACCAAAAACGCAATTTCCTCCTTTGCCCTCTGTTGAGTGATGGATGCGAATTTGGGTCTCAAAACAAAGCTGTATAAAAATCCCTTCGGGAAACTTTTCGGGAAATTGAAAAATTATGTCTCATTCGAATTGGCTTTCGAAAAATCATAGCCTAGAAAACCTACTATTTTAATCTCAAAATGATGCAGACAGAATGTTCAGACATTGTAATTTAATCTTAGGCATTTTAAAAGGCATTCCTTTTACAAAATATTTACAATTCAGAATGAAATTAGGTGACTTGGTCTCTTGCACAAACTTCAGAGATTGACTGACACACAAATACGTGGAAACAATTGGGAAAGCCAAATGAGTAAATTTTGCAATGTCGAACAAAGTAACCCAATGCTTACATGGATTTCAGTCGCTGACATATGAAGCGTTAACAGGAATTGCGATGGAATTATTATATTAAAAATGTTTGCTAGAACCTAAACGGAAGGAGAATAATACACAATCGGAAATTAAGGAAGTGTTCTCTTAAAATATTATGGGAACGTGTGCGATAACGCGTGAATGCCTCTAGTGCCAAACTGACTAGTTAAACATTTCCCTTCTGCGTTGAAAAGGGGCTATCTATGATGGTATACATGAGGTGGTAATTAAATGTAAAATTAAACAAAGAGAACAATGGTTACGAAATAGACCTTAACTTTGAAATAGGTCCTGTTTCAATTTGGAGTTGATTTCTAGCCTATTCAGACCATAAAATCACAAACACAAAGTAACATGGAAAAAAGGGCGGCAGTAGGACGTTTGGAAATCAACTGAAACTTAACTACGCGAGATCAGACAATCTCTGCTTTCTCGAAATGAACATGAGGGGCTTTGGTCAGCAAAGGCGAAGGTTTTATGGTGCAGATTGGGTCTATAAACAGCAGTCCGGACCTCAGGTACCTTTACTGCCGGCCGAACTGGCAGTGAAGAGGATGAATGTAGAATGATTCTGAAAGCTCGGGCATAATATTTAAAGAAAAAACATTGAGGCGCTCCAAAGCAACAGGCTTTGACTTCCTGTGTAGACTTCTTCCCAGGATTGGATAGTTTGGCACATTTACTTCTACAGTAAAGCTATATTGGCTGTCTTCACGAAGATATGGGGAGGTAGGCTAGCCCACGTTTCGGTTACGACGAGACGGAAACGCTCCGACACCAGAATAGTTCATCCGTAATAGATGTCAGAATGGTGGCACACGGTAGCGTGGAATCCAAAGAGACGAAGAGTCCCTTATGTTGTAAGGGTCACAAGGCGAATTAAGGAAAAACATTTGGATCAATCCGTCAAAGCCGTAACCTGAATCACACAGTTTCCCATAAGAAATTTCACGTTGATTCATCGGAGCTCCTAAGCCGAACGACAATGAGTTCTCGCGTTGACTAACGATATAACTGGTAAAACCAAGTTCACATATACTGCGCAGAAGTTGGGCTTGTTTGTTCATTCCACCGAAGCATTAACATCCTCCTGATTTATCGTGCTTAACACGGCGCCTTATCGGAAAAAAGGCCATCGATCTTTGTGGAAGAAATCGATCCGCCATAACATTAACATGGCGATTGCCTAATCTGTTACAACGACTAAGATTAGCAGGGAAAATTTGTTGATAACATAAAGCAATCATGGACAGTGGAAACCGAAAAATGGCACCCCATATTCTCGTAAGACGCCGTGTCAAAAACGAAGAAATGCATATGGCGTTAAACTATTTTTGGTGGGTGCTGTACCAATCCGTTTAGGAAGAACGACTAGCTTTGAAGAGGCCGTGGACAAAGGCACCGCATTTGCAGCACAAGCGACTCCTATTTTGGGAGCCGTCTGACCACCAACAAATAATTTATCAAACGTGTTGTGGTACGCGCTATCCGCACGCGTCTGACGATCTTCGAGATCCTCGTCATCGGGAACCGGAATGTTATTGCAAGAGAGTGTGGAAGAATCTTCAGACGGCAGGAAGGACGGGATTTTATCGGTGGAGGGGCCGATATTTAACCACGAGTGATGAAGGCAACATTGGGCAGTCAGTCGAGTACTACATAAATAAATAAATAATAAAATGAAAAATATGTATAAAGATAATTTAAAAGAATTTATCGCATAAACTTTTTGGCTTTCATTATTGCTACTATGTTATTTAATTTGGGCTCATTACGTTGCATTTCATGTTAAAAAAAGGTTAAAACTTAAAGCTAATATTTCATTTAATCTTCCATACTTCAAAATTATCATAGTATTTTACTGTGCATGGCTGTGTATCACAAAAATCAAGATGGATAACGTGAAAATAAGCACAAGGCAAAGGATCTAGTAGCTGAATTAACCGCAATATTTGGATGGCGTCTCCTTCATGATGAATGACTAGCAGTTTAATGGTTTACCTGGGATCGTGGGTAAGCAGGTTGGAAATGAATTCGATGGCTGTAGGTGAAACATCCTGGAAGAGTTCGTCAGGAAATTCCAGTTGGCAGCGAGTGATATTACAGAAAGTTTCCTGTTTGGTCTCTCCTCCAAACGGCGTACAACCGGTGAGCAATACATATGCTAGAACACCGACCGACCTAAAGATGTCAAGGTAATCAATATTTTCCGTTTAGCTACTTCATTAACAAGTTAACAATAATCTGGATATATTTCAATGATACTATACTCAATTTTTAACTAAAACTACAAAGGTGTATCCATTTATTCTAGGTTACAATCAACATGGGACTTCCGTTGAAAAGTTGGATCTGAAATCCTGAAGACTTCACTTACCACATATCTGTTGCTAGGCTGATGGGTTCATAGTTCAATATTTCCGGCGCTGTGTATGAACGATTGTCTTAGCACAATAAATTATAAGTGAGTGGAAAGGTTATAATACTGACCGACATAGTCTGGAGTCCCTAGAATTTCGCGCATATCCGCCCCACGAGCGATATGCCTTGCTATACCGAAGTCACACAGTTTAATGTCACACTCAGGGAATGGTCCCGTTAATAGTAAATTTTGAGGCTAGAGAAATACGTTTCATTGAGCATGAGCACCTGATAATTATCTTAATGAAAAGAAAACTTGTTTGATACCTTCAAATCTAAGTGTGCTATGTCAAAGTTATGGAGGAATAACAAACCCCCCAAAACTTGACGTAGAAGACGGACAACGTGTTTTTCTTCCGGTATTTCATCGCGATCTAGCACACTTTGCAGCTCCCCACCAGTAGCTCTAAACACAAACAAACAAACAAACAAACAAACAAAAAACATGCCTTGATGTTCTGAATTTTTCTTATCTCAATCACATCAATTGGGTTTGTGTCATTATTGCATATTAATAGCACTTACAGTTGCAAAATGAGGATGGTTTCCAAAGGTGTGTCGTACAATTGTACCAACTGAACAATGTGCGGACACGATCGACACAAGTCCAAGACTGCTGCTTCATGCAACGATTCGGGTGTCGGACCGCCACCTCGACGTCTTTTGCGTATCAGTTTGGCAGCAAATTGTTCTCCGTTCAAAACGTTTCGACATCGCTTCACCGCAGCAAACTTGCCCCTGATAGGAGAAGATTCGAAACGCAAATTTTAGATTAGCAACATCGATCGGTGTTGACATTAATGGTGATTCGTTTGATCTATCAGAGCCATACAAGTGTGAAAGTAAGAATGTGTAATCGTACAGAAAAGGATGCTTATAAGGAACAACAAATTAAATTTACAGTTTTTTTTCTTCTTTTCATTACGTATCGCCATTGAGCTTTTATGATTATCAGGGTAACGAGAACTTTTGGCAGCTTTCCTATTTCGGCTGTAGTTAACTACTACAAGAGCGTGACCCAAAAACACAAGTTTTTTCAACGAAATCACGCCTATCCTTTGGAAAGGTAGCAAGCCATAAATATAAGGCTAGTTTTCTGTCAAAGATCAACGAGGAAAAAACTTGTAAATGACGCACTGCACGGACTGTATGACTGAGGTTAACGCCCAACTTTTGTTTCGTTCAAACTCGAATTTAAAGTAGTACACGGTGAATAGTAGTAGAGCTTTCTTTTTCATACATATATAGTAATCATCATTCACTTTGAACGCTTTTGCGTTTTAAGGGGCCGTGGTAAATGGCACGACTCCGTTATTCTGGTCAAACGTATATAGTATTTTTGCTTAATAGCTAAAAATATTTTCTATTTATTGGTGAGATTGAAAAATTTTCTGATTGCTGGTTTTCCCATCAAAGTAAACCCAGCTTTTTTTTAAAATAGTGTTTTTTTAAATGTTAGTTATGGAGAAAGGGTGTTTTTATTTCTTTAATTGTACACAAACAGCTTGAACCATTTGCATGCATTGATGCGAATTTCTTTTTTGATGCTAGAAATCCCTACTAACTTATGAAATGAATTCCATTAATTTTTTCGGCGGTGTCCCCTCTGGCTACTCCCAGTACCACCTCTCTTTGTACTTAAGCGCGCTGAACAAAGGTTCATGCGGGTGGTACTGGGAGTATGCCGGGGGGGGAAACCCCCCCCATTTGCTAAAAAATTAGTGTGTCGACGAAGGTTAATTCAGGGATTTTTGATTTCTAGCATCTAAGAAATGAAGAATGGCAACTTTCAATTGCAGTTCCGTCATGCTAAATAGAAAATTTTTTAGTTTAAAAGCGATATAAATGTATAAAAAATATCGTTTGATCGTATGGGCGCTTATTCAAGTGATGTGATTACTGTATATATTTTTTTTATTTCCCGGATGGTTGTACGGTTTCTCCTACATTCCGTACGGAAGTTCCAGCCCTATACTTATTCCTTGCGAGTAGGTATATCTGAATTGTGATGCCGAAAATCATATTTATCTTTGCAGAACCACGCTCTTTTCCTCGAATCTGAACGAGAAAAGGCCAAAGCGAATCGCTAAAATGATCAATCGATAAATTCCCAGTCTTTTGTTTTTCGAATCAAAGATTTACACGCGCAAATCGGTAGAACATAAATGCCGCCCGCAAGTTGGACGTCACTCATGCTGCGGAATCCTATCAGTTTTCCTTTGATCATAACTAAAATTGAGGGTGAACCCGTACTCTTCCCGGCTTACGCAATAGTTTGCCGACTCGTGTCTTTATACGTGAAACCACTACAAAATCCTTTTCACCTCCAACATTCCCGGTCTGCGAAAACATTTCGAGGAAGGAAGCATTAACTTTGACACTTTTAATCGCCTTCATTATCATTTATAGAACATTGACGAAGTAACGCACACGACGCACGTAGGCTTTAACGATAAAGAGTAGGCTAAAGGTCTTCGAAATTGTTCCTGTTTCGTGAAGGACGAACGTATTTTTTTGTTTTGTTTATTTATTTCAGTAAATGCCTTCGTTGCCAAAGTCCGCCTCTTCAATAGTTTAGATAAACACGTTCTGATATGTAAGCTTTATTGGCTAAATCAAACGGACTAGGTAATCGATTTCCATTACTGTTCAATTTTCCAAGTTACTGAGAATGGGAAAGCCACTTTAAGGCATCAAAGAGGCCATCGTATAACCAAAAAAATGTAAAGGCAAAAACATTTTAAAACTTTTCCTTTTTGGCTTCCATTATCCCAGGGTGGGTGACGACACTCAGGAGTCCGCGTGAATCCGTCGAATGCTAACGGGACAGGCGCTAAGAATGCTACATTTGGTAGTTTGCTATTTTAGGGCAAGCAAGGTCAACTACTTTTGATACGCGGTCCAGTGGCCATAAAAGGACAAAAAATAACGAAAAAACAAAACAGAAGTAAGACGTTTGGCGATAGTGGGAGGGATTGGTGAAAATGGCGTGATTCTTTGCAGCAAAATAATTACGTTAGACGCACGTCTACGTTACTTTCTATGTAAATATTAAAACAGCTTTTCGTTACACGATTACATGCTCATCACCATTTTTATCGGCTACTTATATTTACTCTCACGTACTACGTCTATTGGGACGAATCACTTGTTCGTTCGAACGGTCACGGCAAATCAATCATCATCTTCGCCATTTCTAGATGCACAGCAAAACGTACTCAGTTTTAATGCATTTGCTGCTAGTTAGTACTTCAATACTTTCGCTGTGGAATCGATTCAAATTATAAATACAAGAGTTGAGTAATTGCCCTAATTTTTTTGAGAACGACAATCTCAGTGTGTGGTTTCCGAAAAAAATGAAATCAAAATTGTGGTTGTCAAATATCCGTTGGATTTGTGTACGATAAAACTAAACTCCGCCAAAGTTATGTATGAAAGCATTCATGTCGGAGAAAGCAAAACTTTCTACGCTAGTATAGTACGTCGATTTCAAAGTAATAAAAACAACTGCGGTTATCCCACGATAACCGGGGAGAAAACCTGACCACTCAATAAATATAATTTTTACAAATAAAGGCAAATCAAATCTGAATCTTCACCGCATCTGAACAGGGCCTTTTAAAAATGAGAGAAAGGAAGTCAGTGGATAGAAACAGGAGAGAGGAAACGAGGAGACAGAGCCTAAAAAAACTTTATGAAAGCCAAAATTGTTGCTGAATAGCGTAAAAGTTGCCAAAACCCATGGCACGCAAATTGAATAAGAACCTTCATTTGTGGAGTAGTTAAATCTGTGGAAAATAAAGCTCATTCAAATTGGAATACTTAACACAAATTTCGAACTGTTTCACAAGTGTTAAATAATTATTTCAAAATGATGACATCATTATTGTTTTATACAATAAACAAATCTTATCACTGCTTCTAATACACATTTCATTACTTGATAACCAGAATTTTCCTGTTTCATTTTGAGTATTATGAATTTTTTTTAGAGCAATATCTATAAGACACACACTAGGTAAGTAGTAAGTAATTTAATTTGCCATACCTTGCGAAAGGCTGCTTTTCCACTGTATACAGCTGGTGGAGTGGTTCCCGGGCTACCAATAATTCAGCCCTAGATGGGCATAAAGTCAGCAAACCAGGTATTGAACTCATTGTTGGAGACAACACAAAAGAATGCTCCAATCCAATTGCTTCGACAGATTCACTATCTTTTCCACCTCCACCCACCATAGTTTTTTCTTTTGTTTTGTTCAATTTTGAAAATGTTCAGAGTGAAAAACAAAGAGTTAAATTCTAGCTGTTGCCACCTAGTTTGTTAACTATAATGTTTTACGATTTACTGTACAAAATTTTATAAACAAAAGCAACAAAACGCGATATATATTCGGAATCCAAGTTGCAATAAAAAGAAAATTTGGGGAATGAAGTCCAGACCCGACTATTCGGCTACACTATTAAAATTCACTCCATAACATACTGGTAATGCCAGCTTTACAACGGTGGCACGAGTCACATTTATTCCTGTAGTAAATTCATCACCCGGTTCCAAGTTTCAAACCCGGTTTACACATGTTTTCTACCCGTTTATACTGATGTTTACCCTATTTGTACTGATTTTTTTCTCCAAAACTTTATTATCGTTCAAGTTTCACATGTTAAAAATATTATTTCTTGGTAGATCGCGTTTATTAAATTGGTGCTGTTAAAGCTGTTAATTAAAAAAATGACAATGTCCAAGTGTCACCTGGTTTACCCAAAACACCAACCCGTCCCACCCAGCTTGGAAATTGCCTTACCGTTTCAACGAAAAAGACATTTATGGTTTACCAAGGGGTTTTAGCAGAGTCATAGAGGGGATATTCATATTTAATATTTCATATATTCATATTAATTATATATTACCATCTATGACTCTAGTTTTAGCAAACCGCGGCCAGAGAATGCGCAAGGCTGAGCCCTAGCGGTCAGGTCTCTTAACTCTCGTCACCATGCTCTCGTTAACCTTTTTGAAATTGTGACAGTGCAGCATTTGGACGTATACCTGCACGAAGATGATGGGATATTTAATTTGTTTTTCTAGACAATTAAAATTCCCTTTATCATATTCGCTGTCGCGTCCATGAACCGAATCATGTAAAATACTTTCCTTAGTGAAGAATTTTATTAACTGTCCTGTATCACACAGACATATCATGCTACCATACATAACGCCAAACAGTAAACGAACCCAAAATAAAACACTGACCAAGTAATAACCGATTTTGTGTGTGTAGACAACACCAAACGTGAGTTATATTTTCTGAAACATTCATTAGTCTTGCGGTTTCTCTATGGTCGTAGAAACCTATGTTTTATCCGGAAGCTGGAGCAGGATTGCTAACCTGGGTGGCCGAGATCCAGTCAACGTAACTGGTGACGCGCGTATACACACCAGCATAATTTGGAGAAGCACAACCATAGCCCCAGCTCGTGATTCCCACCTGAACCCCGTCAACAAGAAGAGGTCCGCCACTGTCACCCTATATCCAAATTATTACTTCAGAATGATAAAGATTTTTGTTTCCAATGAAATAATCTATGAACCACATTTTTCTTCGCGACTAACCTGGCACGTGTCTTTACCCGGGGCGGCAGCGCACAACATATTAGCGCTAACGAACAAAGAGCTTCCATATTGCTTGGTACAGATCGTGTTGTCTAGAACTTGGACTGTAGCTTTCAACAGTACAGGTGAAATGCTACCTCCTTTTGATTCAGTTAAATAAAGCAATTATTTGTTATAAATGAAGAATACAATTTTAAGTTTGTTGAGTAATACAATTTACCAGAAGTTGTTGTTCCCCATCCGGCGATGACCGCCGACTTATTGGCGTAAGTCTCGAAAGACCTTGGAATAGGTTTTTCCGTCATGGTTTTTACTGTTGTTTTAATTGTCGGATTGGTTGCGGCCCTTTTTAGTGTGCGCCTTGTTGTCGACGTTTTCACCGTTGGTCTCGTTGTTGTCGCAATGGCGACTTTTGTTGTAGTTTTCGCTGTCGATGGTCTCCTTGTTGTTGCAAAGAAAGGTCTTCTTGTTGTTTTTGTTGCAAAGAAAGGTCTTTTTGTGGTTCTTGTTGTTGTTCTTCTTGTTGATGATGTGGATGTCGTAGTTGTTGTCACCTTTTCCGCGTCAGGAAGTGAAACTTTCTCTACGTTGTTAATGGGAGAACTGAGGACTAGCAAGGCGACGTCATTATCCTGAATTATTACAGACGATTAGTAAATCATGGTGTGATCACGTCTTAGCGTTTTTTCTCGTTCTGCGTGACCCCATCGCTTGTCTTGAATTTTATAAACATTTTTTAGTTTAAATTTTATCCAATGCGCAAGCTTATCGCTTTCGTAACAGGATGGCAGTTTGGCATTTTAAAGACGAGCTGCAATAATTTAGAGGTCATTCTAATTCAATAAAATAATTTTTGGTGTTGCTAATATAAAGCACTAATTATCAAATATCGAACACATTTTTAAATTAGCTTACGTTGTTTCGGGTATTGTAATTTGGATGAATAATGAATTTCGCCACTGATCTCGTGACGGCGCTAGCATCAGCTGCCAACTTCAGAGTGTTTGCAGTCACGCTTAATTTGCTCGTGTCTGATATAGGTAACCTGGCCACAAAATAAGAAAATTTTCAAAATGATACTTTTGTAGTAGTAATAGATCAGAAATAGCTAACTAAATGGGAAGTTGAGAGTTCAAACCGAGGTGTCGATTCTCGAGGAACCAGGTTTACGTTGGCACCGTCGTTACTTTTTAAATAGTTTTAGCTTTTGAACCTTACCCGTGCAAACAATGGGCAGCCGTTAATACATGTGAATCCCCAAATAAGGATCCACCGCAACGAAGTCCACCATTGTAGCGCATAACGGTCTGAAAACAGGATTTGAATTATCAATATAAAATAACCCGGTTTTAATTAGGGTGTTACACAACTCTAGCGATGATACAAGCCTACCAAATATGGAAATTCACCGGCGGCGGCTGGGGTGCCACCAACGATCGAAATAATTGGCTGTCGAGCTTCGTCGATCGAATCGAATGTCTGGAATTCATCTTAATATAAATATTTTAAAGGTAATTAATTTCCGGTAGTCTGTAGTTACAAAAAAATTTACCACTGGGGAGTTTGATAGCACTGGAAGATACGAGTCCGAAGAGGAAGGATAAGTTTATTGCCTATACCGTTAAAAATATAATTATTCATTTCCTAAAGAACAGCACACAAAAAAAGCAGTAAGTAGGCAAAATACATTTACTTCTAGGCATAAAAAAAAAGAGAAATAAATAATACTTACCCAAAATATGAAATGCATCCTGAAAATCTTGATATTATGAAAGGCGATTTGCACCAAACGAGATGTAGTTATAGAAGGTGATCAACTAGTGACTGGTCAAACTGCAAAGCGTTGCCTTTTTGTTCGGAAACAGAATTCATTGTTCGCTACAAAGCTAACCAAATTTGGCTATCAATCAGCAGTTGATGAACAAAACGAGTAAAAGAACAGGTATTGGTAGCCAAAGGTCATCTTTCGGCTAAAAAGGAGGGAGACTGAGGAACTCAACGTTCCCACCTTCATCCACAAAGAAGACAATTGACTATGAACTCATGAAATCAGGTTTTTGAAGATATATGCATGGAATATGTTATCTTAAGTTCACTTGTTTTGCATTCCAGTGATTGTAAAAACAGGTCAATTAACCCCTGCAATGAATCTGAACAGAGGAGAATCAACTAATTTGTGTGCAACTTTGGTTAATATCAACAATTCAAGATATACATGTACAGAAAAGTGATACCATAGAATAAAGTTGCAATCTCCAACTGCAAGTAATACATGAATCATGCTTTGGTTCAAATGTTGTTCCTGATTTGAATGGTAACTGAACACGTTGAAAATGTATTTATTAATCAGTTAAATGATGAAGAGATTTTTTAAAAAGATAAATTTCATCGCAACAAATTAACAGCCAATCGTTCTATGTCATCCAGGCTGTAATTGGTGAATGCTGTCTGTAGTTCTTTATTGAATTCAGTTACAACTTTATCAATATCTTCTTTACTTAAATGACTTTTCAGTGCATTGTAAAGTGCAATATCCAAACCACTACGTTTGGGGCCATGATCAATTTTTTTAGTAAAGAGATGGATTTTAGAACCTTCTGTAACTTTGTAGGTTAATAATGAAGAACCATCTACAAATTCAAGTGGTTTGTAACATTCTAGATATCTATCTAAGATAATATTTCACCTGAGAGAGTTTTGCCTAAGTGAACAAGGCGCTGATGCTGGGCTCCTGGCATATTACATTTCTTTTCAATCAACTGTTTCAAATGCTCGACGTCACATTCTGGATTTACCTAGATGTAAAATTACTCAAACTCAACTCATGTTTTACGATCAACAACAAAATAATTTTGTTAACCTCGAGCTCGAATTCTTTTCCAGTGAGAGGCTTTATAATTATTTTCATTTTTGTTGACAGCCGATATTAAAACTCAACTGCAAAAGTGTAAACACTGTGAGGAAATTACCGCTGTTGCCAAAGTGTCATATTGCTAGATTTGCTACACATTGATTCCTGAATCCTGATCCTGAATTCCTGATTCCTCTTTATTTTTATATTTTTACATTAATAATTGGAAATTTAGAAATTATTATTATTAAATAGATTTTATTGTGAAGATGGTTTCAGACAGACTTTGACCATAAGGCTTGGTCGTCAAAATTCTCCTTAACGATGGTGATGGCACCTAGTGGATTTTAAGTAAACTACATGTCAATCCTAGGCTGGCTTGTATCAAGATATATTAAAAAGGAGTGAAAATATAAGATATTCTTTAAATTTTGCAACGGTTTTGTTTCATACATTTCCAATTTCAAGCTAAAGTTATGTTCATAAGCTAAATTCCAGCTATCTAAGCCTTTCTTTTAGCGTTTTTTCTTAACTACTGTGCTGCCATCTGTTGTATCAGTTTTAAAAAAAATAAAAAAAAAAAACCTCGAAAACTGACGACCAAGCCTTATGGCCAAAGTCGACGCAATGAACGAACCATCCCTCTATGACTCTGCTTTAGGCAGAGTAATAGAAGAGTGTGGAGTGTCGAGTTAATTAAAAATTCCCAGTTGGCCCTATCTTGAATCTTTCAGTCCCTAAAAATCGGGAATGAAATGACGCTTCAATTCATTCCCTTTCCTCACACACTTACTAAAAATTAAAAATACTGAAAATAGAAAACCGGGTTTTTTGCTCTCTCCCTGTGAGGCGATCAGCCTAACTCACTAGCGAACCTTGTGGGGAATCTTTGAACCCCTTATTAAACACCCGCCGTTCCCCTCTAGCGACAGGGTTAGCACGATCGTGTACTTCCTATCGTGATAAAATCTTGGACCATGATCTGGCATGGACTACTACATCTAGAGGACGGGACTCTTTTCCTATCTCGCCGTGTTAAAGCCCGTCGGGTGGGTCAATTTCACGGGGAAATATATAAAAAACATCAATCGATAGAGCTTTAAAAGGCGGTTACAATTATGCAAATGGATTTTAGAAAATCTTTGAAATGAAATAGATATTTAAGTTTTAGTATTAGGAGAACGGGAAGAAAGTCGTTTCACCGGTGCCCCCTAGCGACTAATGTAAGTTCTAGTTACCAAGTCCTTGTCAAAACAAACAAAACAATACAAAGGTTCGACTGCTATTCTAGAAACGTTTTGTGTGTGACAGATTTTTTGACAAATTTTGCCGGTCGCAGACGTTTAGTTGTAAGAGCTTCTGGAACTTGGCCGCTAGGTAGCACCGGTGAAACGGACTTTCTTCCCTTTCTCCTGTAAGGAAATTACAAATATCTAGAAAACTATTAATTACAAGTATAGGAACATTTATTAAGTCAACTAATAATTTTTTGTGCTTTTTTCACTGCTGATGTAAAAAAAAATTACATGGCTGACATAGGAAACCTCGAAGAGTCTCGTCCTCTAGATGTAGTAGTCCATGGATCTGGCCCAGCTGTCAAACCGTCGTCTTTGCGTTTTGTTAAGGGACGTGAGTACGTGATCTTTTCTCTTCTCCCCATCACGTATCTATGGTAAAGTGACGTACAGGCGTCCTTTATTGGAAATTCTGTAAGTCATCTTAAATTTTGCTGAGGTATAATATTGTTCTATTAATATTTGTTTGTTTTTTTCCTCAGCATAAAAAATTATTGGTCTGCCAAAAAGGTTTTGTTGTCTTCATATTAGACAATATCATCTGCCAACATGTCTTCACCACAGGATGATGGTAGCAAAAACAGTATGGGAATATCCACATATTTAACTGTTTCCCTACTTGTTGGGGTACTTCTGTATTTGATAAACAAGAAGTTTGGAAAGACAATCAAGAATTGGTTTGTAATTACTGAAAAGTGGCAGTTGAGTACCATATGCAATTTCTCCTCTATATAATTATAGGTTGTTTGCTTCATTTTGGAATCGTGCAATGAAAGAATACCATGCAACAATGAGAGACATGAAAAAATCACATTTTGACTCCATGCTTGAGCACAAGTCTACAGATGCTGATCTTAGGAAAAGGTCTGTTTTGAGGGTTTTGGAAATTGGAGCAGGCCCTGGTACTATTTTCATAGCCTATATTAAATCAGTTTAAAAGTAATGTTTCTTATTAGGGGCCAATTTTGAGTTCTTTCCCAAAAATTCTAAGCTTATGGTTGTTGAACCAAATGCCTTCTTTGAGCCTATGTTTTATGAGAACCAACACAAGTATCCCGACATTAAAATGGAAAAATTCATAGTCAGCAGTGCAGAAGACATGAAAGAAGTTGGAGATAATAGTATTGGTATAAAAGCAAAACATACTACATCAGCTACTTTATGCTATACTAATTTTATTTTATTTGTTTGTTTTTTTAGACATTGTTGTCTCTACTTTAGTCCTCTGCTCTGTTACTAGTGTTGAAAGAACTCTTTCGGAAGTTCAGCGCGTACTAGCGCCAGTATGAGTATATTTATTATTATTTCGTTTTTTTCTTTTTTTCCATCTTTTCTATTTTTTCGTTAATTTTCTCTTCTCATTACGGCTATTTAAAGATAGAATTGTCTATCCAAATATAGGGCGGCAAATTTTACTATTGGGAACATGTTCATGATAAGCCTGGAACTTGGCTCCACTTGGTCCAAAACTTACTTAGCCCTTTATGGAATTTCCTTTTTGATGGCTGCAACCTGAATCGCAACATCGATCAAACTGTTCTCGGCTGCAAGGGTTTTTCACAAGTTGAGCAAAAGCGCTTCAATGTCCCGCTGAAAAATGGACTTTGGGGTTTTATTCGGGCTCATGTTATGGGTCAAGCAACAAAATAAATTCGTCGTTAATTAATGTCGAACCATAATTCTGGTTTTCTTTTACATAAAATCTAAGAAATAATGAAAAATTTGAAGTTTAAGGATTCTTTCTGTACCCCCCTAATTTTCCCATTACAGAACACCTTCACGCAATAAAACCAGTGACACGTCAAAATGCAGCGACGGTGAGTGTCAGCATCATCCATCCTCATTATATCAGGCCTCAATTAAGGATATTTGGTCTGGTGTGACAATGCTGGGAAACGACCATCTAGTATAAAAATACAGAAGTCTAAAAAAATATATTGATGATTTAGAGATTCATTACCTTTTTGCAAAAATTGGAATTAGAAACATTTTAATGTCTGCGGAGTATTAAAATGATACAAGCAATAGGTATAAAGTATAAACCAAGAAATAAGCCAACTTCATGTGTGAGCTACGGAACCAAAACACGAAGCTAAAAAAAAAAAGAGTTACGGACATGCCTTATTCATGTCAAAGTAGAAAGCGTGGTGGTGAAGCCATTAGTATGTTTATTCCGGTCGTCTAACGCTCGGAGGCGAAAGCTTGGCGTGAAGACAAACTAACTACCACTAAAAAATCCCAGTTAGTATTACCGTCATACGATTTACAAAAATAACGCTACCAATATCATTGATGCTGCCTTGAATTCTTCCATACCCAGCGTACACTTTTTTCTACGTTTGTTCACCAACGTGCCTTTTGTTAGGATCATACCGCATTAAAATGGTTTACAGCTTTTCTAGCTGCATTTGGCCTTCAGTGAGAAATTACTGAGTATTTCTGACTTTGACGCTGGAGTGATGGTCTCGTCACATTACCCCGCAAGCCACATTTATTATTTCTCTGTTCATTCAGTTTTTCTTCGAATTCCAAGTAAAATTTTTCTTGAAACATTTATGGACGCCAATAGGGTAATAGTTCTATCGGCTTGCAGTCAAGGCTCTCGTTTTAGTCAAGGCAGTTTCAGCTAAAACTGTAATAAAGACATTTGTGTACCAGCCTTTGTCCTGAGCGTGAGAAACATATTAAAATTCACTGAAGTTAAAAATAATTATGTAGTCCTTCCTTAGGTAACTTAAACAAACGCTGCGTTTCATCCTGTTCGAATTTCGTCTTTTGCATATGATTAGCAAATGTCTTCATAATTTCCCTGTTTGCATCTTGCTATTTTACGCTGAGCGGCATTGACCCTGAAATGAAGCGCTGTAGATTGGCGTGCTTCTTTTGCACCGTCATTGCGTTTAATCTAACTCGATGCTATTTTTGTCAATTACTTTAAGTCAATAATCAGAGGGTCTAAGGCAGTTATACTGACAAAGGATTTGTTTGTCTTTTCAATTGTTGTCTCTGTTGTCTCATTATTCTGATCCATCAGTTGTTGTACATGTTCATCCAACGCAGCGTGGTTTCACGTTTTTTGACCTTCAACAAGAAATTTGAGGTCTTCCATGCATCTCGCAGAAGCCGACCATCAGTCTGCGAGAATGGTTGGTACGAAGAGGAGTGTCCGCAAAATGAGCGCGGAATTACCAAAGCCTCCAGCGGACTACTTCTGCGAGCTTCAAAAAGTGCTTTCTCCAACGCTGAGTGAGGTATAAGAACGATTTTCATTTCACGTAAAAGGAGCTTTTTATCCCGTTGTTTCACAATTGATCTGCCAATTATTGTCTTTCTCGTTATTTAGTACAGTAGCATAATAAAGCTATTACTAATCAACGCGTATCAATGGAATAGAATCAAAATGAGTTAAATTTTGGTACAATTCAATCGGCTTGTTGAATTGCGAAAAAAATACAGGATGAAAAAGAATTCCTTACGATATGTTACTATCGTTCTGACCAAGAGCCGCGAGCAGTGGAAATTCTATCAGATTATTTGGAACCGAGGAGTTGACGTCAACGTCATATCCGCGTACTCTGCTACTGCCCTCGATCTCGTCTGTTTGACGAACTCCAAGCCGAACGCCATTGACCTAGTTCGCTTGCTACTACAGGTAATTTTCGAATCCTTAATTAATAAAATTGGAATAATTAGCACTGGCTGCCACTTTTGTTTGTGCGTGTTGCGCTATGTTTCTCAGCATGGCGCCCATCCGAATAAAAGATCTTCCGACTCGAGTACGCCATTACATAAGCTTATATGGACCAACCATAGCGCCACTCTCATTCCGCTGATGTCTCTTCTCATCCAGTATGGGGCGGATGTTAATGCCCGCCAAGAGAACGACGAAAATGCTTTACACAGTAAACTGGCTTTGATTATTTGGCACGATTTCCGCCATTCCACTAAATTCGCTGCCTAATTATCAGAGTTGCTCCGAGTGAATCAAACACCCGACTTACTTCGCGCCGTGCATCTCTTAGTTGAGAGCGGGATCCGAATGAACGAGAACGGTGGACGGGCAAAGGGATTCGGATCGGCCCTTCACATTTTATGCGAGGCCAATCAAACGTCGCATCTGCTTAACGTGGCCCGCTGCTTGGTTGAGAGCGGAACTTGTGTGAACTTGAGAGACGACAAAAACAATACTGTCCTTCATATCCTATGTCGCTACAACCAGACGGACCATCTACTTCCCGTGATGCGATTTTTCATGGAAGCTGGCATGACGGAAACAGATGTAACGGCCAAGAACGATCAAGGCCAGACTGCGCTTCATGTTCTTTGTCAGTACAACCAGACGAAAGAGTTACCAAGCGCCGTCGAATTCCTTACTCAAAATAGCATTCATGGATCGAACACTTCTAGTAACTCGCTGTCGGCACTGTCATTCGTATGCAAATACAATCAGACGGATCAGCTACCTACTGTGATGAAACTGCTAATGCCTTTGGAGGACGTTAATCAGACAGATTATTATGGCAGCCGCGCTACCCATTTATGCGCACAATATCAGAAAGCTTGCATCACCACGTCGCTGAACATTTTGGCTGATAATGGTGCGGATCTCGCAGCCACTAACTCGGATGGAGAAACCATTTTGCATCTGGCGTGTCAGTACGCTGATAAGCTCAATTTATTTTCATTTGTGTCATCGTTGAGTGAAGAAATCGTACGGAAGCTGGTCGATTTGCCAGATGCACTTGGCAGGACACCACTTCATCAAGCAGCCAAGAGTGGTTGCATGAAAACAGTTCAATTCTTGGCTGATTTTGTCGGTGCCCGAAGTTTTGGACGCTAACGGTAAATGCTTCGCCAATTATCTGGATACGTTTCTAAGGCAGAAAGGCACCTCGCTGTGTACCTGCTGCTCGTGGGACAGCTCTTTCGGTCTGAAGGATATTGACACCCTACACCGACATCTCCTCTCCAAACCGATAGTTCAAGCGACTTGTGTTCCCTGCTCTATCGCTAGGATAGAAGGCTCCATTCCAACTCACATTGACGACGTCTACATTTTCAACGCGACAGACAACTACGTCAGGGCACCGCAATCTAACCATTGGGCGAATTTGTTGCAGGTTTGGAACAATTTGGACAAGAAATTAGATTTCACTGGTAGGTATAAAACAGATTTATTTTCAATTCAATTAGGATGCATATCTTTGAGGTAGTCATTCAATCGGATCAATTGGGATACATTTTCTTGTTTATCTTTCGTTTAGCTGTGACTGCTGTCGCAGAAATCGGTATGAGATGCGGCCGATCGTGTGTCTATCGAAATTGCGTATGGTGCCACCTGCAATTATCCGTCAGCAGTTACATCCGTTGCCTAATCGACGAGGTAGAGAAACTGGACCCTCGTTTTGCTACTCGACGTCTCATATTCTATGGAAGCAGCGCCGAACGAACGAAACTCTTTCAGCTGGACGAGTTTGATTTCCTGGTGGTGCTGTCGCATTTTGCCGAAGACAAAGACGATTGCGGCTGCGTATCGTATTGTGGCAACAGCCAGTCTGCCTTCCTGAACTACGGGAACGGGCGACATGGAATCTCCTCCGGAAGAGCTGTTTATTATTTCTACCAACTCCTCCGCGCAGCAACGAAACGCGTTGATTGCTTCAACATCCACGTTCGTGACATCTCGTTTGGAGAGACTTGCACGACGCTCCATCTCACATTTTGTGGTTACGGCCAGGTTATATCCATCAGTATCGATATCACCATTGGTATATCTCGTTCCAACTTGCTGCGGCCTGGGAGCGTTAGAAGATCGCCAGCATCTTTGCCTGACATGTCATCACCTGATAATTCGGAGGAGGAAACCGAATACCTAGTACCGTTTCGCGACAAATGCGGCCCACCGGAATGGCGACTGTCTTACCCTACCCTAGAGGTGAGCAGTGTAAATTAGAATTTCGAAATGTGCTGTTCATCGTGAAGTGATTAGAATGTGTTGGCATGATATAACAAAGCAATCTATTTGAATAATTGTTAAACTGATCTTCTAGAGAGACACTTTGCTACAAACTGGCGAAGAAGTTCGCATGTGTTACCGTGTTCTAAAACTGCTTGTAATGCTGTGTCAACGAAGCAAATCAGCGATGGCTGACGATGCGCATCAACACATGATTAAGCAGAAGACGAAGCCTTCAACTTACAGCCTCAAGACCTGCCTTTTCCGTTACATGGAGTTCAACAATCCGCCATGGAGTCAAGAAGATGCGATCTCGCATTGCATCGGTATTCTTGAAGTGCTCCTCACGCATCCGGGAGTTCACCTGAAATCTTTTTTCAATCCGCAGTTAACTGTTGCTTATATCGATCACGAGGCATTGGCTGTTTGCTCCCAAATCTGTGACCGACTTCGTTCATGCGTGATTTAATACAAACCCTTTTCCCCCTAATACCATTTCTTATCGTTTGCTGAAATCTGGGCATCACTTTTAAGAATGAATTTTCTTTCGGCAATTTCAAGCTATTGAGAGTTCAAAATTTCACAAAGAGTTACAACTTTTCCACACTGCAATGCCGCACCCATGGGGTTCCTGCTGATTCGTTTGGATTGCCATACAAGCAATTTCAGTGCCACAAGGACAACTAGGCTATATATAGGCTAGTTTCCAATAGTACATAGATTGCATAGATTACATTATCTTATATCGAATTCACTTTTTAATCAAGGCGTACAGTATATTGGCAAGACACTACTACAAACTATGAAGCACTTATTGGCAAGACACTACTATAGACTATGAAGCACTTATTGGCACACG
Organism: Daphnia magna; assembly: GCF_020631705.1. Taxonomy (NCBI): domain Eukaryota; kingdom Metazoa; phylum Arthropoda; class Branchiopoda; order Diplostraca; family Daphniidae; genus Daphnia; species Daphnia magna. The sequence goes on from NC_059183.1 coordinate 14,922,252, forward strand.
TCCAGTTGATCAGGAGCGATTGGGATCTCCCGTCGATTAGTATTGGACACCATATGTCAGCTTCTAAGTTAAACAAACTAGGGCTTTAGGTAAAAACTTAACAATCCTCACCCTCATTCAATACAACAACATTGCCCTCCGTTTCAGCTTCGCGAAATCGAATGTTTTTGCTCAGGCATGTTTCATAACACATAGTTTGCCACGATCCAATTTTTTTTGAAATCTCGTTCATTCTTGGCTGGACATCTTTAAGTAAGCCTTCTAGATGTTTTCTTCCTTCCGTTGGTTTCGGCGGGTTTCCCAGATATTCTTCAGACAAAATTTGACAGAGGCTTTGAATGAAAATGCTACCTAGATACTTCTTTTGGTTCCCCTCCTTTAATACCCGAGAGGATTCGAAACCAGGTAGGGTTGCTTTGATTGTTAAGAAATCCATAAGTGGAGGATTTCTTCGAGCGTCATCCAAAATTTTCAGTTCCTTTAACTCTTTTTCGTCATAGTTGTGTTCAATATCCAACTCTGTCAATGTTACTGTCGAATCGTCTTTTGTTTGATTTTTCCAAAGGAGCTTTTATTCCCGTTTTGCTCTGTCCCAGTTTTCCCTGACAAGCCTGAATGATGAAGACTTTCGGTTTGCCATAGAGGGAGGGGCAATTATCCAAAGAGAACTGGTACTTTAGTTCATTTGTGTTAACGAATTTGCCGTCATTGCATAGGATTGCGTCCTCAATTCCATGAGACAAAAGACATACAACTAAACAGCCATAATCCTTGAAATCTCTTTCGTTGGCCAGATCATTGATTTCAGTTTTCAAAGCGTATCCGAACTCTGATCATCATAAATTACAGTGTTAAAACCCAGTTTGTTAAAGGTTCCCTTTAACTCATCTCGGTCCCTCTCACTTCCTCTACGGACCTGTTAAAAAGAAAACAAATAAATAAAATAAAAAATAATTGGCAACCTTGAAATAAAAACATTGTTTGACTGGTAAACTCTTCTTTGATACCTTTTTCCATCTTCGAATTTTTCCTGGTTGAAGATAACACAAAGGCCGGGTTTCTTTGATTTGTCTTCATAGTTGTATATTTTATAATCTTCAGAGGGCTCGAAATAATCATCTTCAAGAACTTGTTGTAATGTTGGACGGTCCTCCTCGTTGAACATCAACATCTTCTTTATAAGATCTACCACTTTTGCCTCTTCCTCATCATTGGAAACGAATGGAAGCTCT